>NW_017306868.1:633504-645488 GCF_000935625.1 Nanorana parkeri | reverse complement strand
TAAATGCAGCCTACTCCAGCTGTTGGACCACCATTTGTCCAGCAATCTGCTCCGACTATGACCCAAGGACAAGCTCCTAAGATGGTTGTCTCTAACGCATCGTTAATAACACCTAGTCAGCCTAGTCTGGTCTCCACAGTAACCACAGGGCCTGGTCCAGTGCAAGGGCAATTGCCACAACAGCCACCTCAGCAGCAGCCTGTCTCACAACAAATGGTATTGCAAGCATTGCGTAAAGTTGTCAACTGTATATTTAATTTGTTTTCTTTAGGACATATTTTATCTTTCGTGAAATGTAATTTCTGCTACATTTAACCTCCCTGGCAGTCTGATTATCCCAATATTTTTTTATTTATTAATTTTTTTATTTCCCGCTGGTTCCGCCCCCCTGCGACGCGGCCGCTCGCAAGGGACGGAACCCGGAAGACGGATGCTGGCATCGGCCGGAGGACACAGCGCGGCTCGTAGGAAGAAGGTAAGTGAAGCGCTGTGTAATCCCGAATGTGGCTCGGGGTTACCGCTTTTGGTACTGAAAATTAACCCCCGAGCCACACTCGGGAATACCGCCAAGAAGGTTAAGTGAGCCCTTGTAACAAGTTTCCTATTGAATTTCTGAAAAATGTGAACTCTTCAGGGGAGCAATATTTACAATTCATGATCCATGTATGGATGAGTTATTTCTCAGAGCCCGTTCACCGCAGCAGCTGCATTAGCCCTCAGCCAATAGTGTGCTCTCTAAAGTAGAAAATAAATATGTACTTAGCATTGCAATACGACAAGTTTACATTATTCATTATAAAAAATATAGTTCACCTTTAAATAATCTTTGTTTGCTTCTGCCAGCCCGGTACAGGAGGGCCAGCTGGGGTACCAGCCCAGCAGCCAGCTGTACCGCTGATTGGGGCCCCGCAGTTGCCTGCCACACAACAATCGGTTGCTAACAAAATGCTTGCCTGGAGTGGAGTTTTGGAGTGGCAGGAGGTGAGTTTTAAAAAAAGAAAAATATTTTTTTAACAGGTTGGTGAAATATCAGGAAGCACTTATCTAAAATTCTTCATTTTATGTTTTATGTTCTATATTTCCCTTCTCATTTAGAAGCCTAAGCCAGCCTCTGTAGATACCAATGCCAAACTGACTCGCTCCCTTCCTTGCCAAGTATATGTTAACCCTGGAGAAAACCTGTAAGTAGTATGACCTGTACTAATCTTTTGCCAATTGCATAAAGTATTGTTTCCCTCCAGCAGGCATGGATCTAGTTGAAGGACTTTTTTTTTTTTTTTTTATAATTCTGAAATCCCTCATTATTTGAGACACCTACATAAAGAAAAGTTGAGAGTTGCCACCTGGGATTTCTTGACACAGAGTGCTAAATAAATACTTTGCTCAAAATATGTGAAATGTTACATTGCCAAGCAAACAAAATCAGGTTGCTTTCTCATCCATTGAAGGGCACAGGAAGCCTTTAACCTTCAGGTTACTCTGCCACCTACAGGAGGATTGGACACTGGCAAACAAAAAAGAGGTAGGCCAGCCCAGTATAACCTCTACTGCTTCCAACATACAGCAGTTTTTTCTAAGAGGATGGATGTTTTTTCTTAGTTTGGCTGTGTAAGTCTAACCTATTTTTTGCTAACACTTTTTTCTGACTCTGATTTTTTTTTTAAAATCAATGAAGACTCTTCTATTTATCGCTGCTAGAACTTGTCTCTCCAATTGCAGCTATCCAGTGCGGCCGTCCTCAGCCTGTGTTTTGGAGTACCGCGTCCAGACACTACTGTACTGGACATTGCAAGGATAGCCTAGAAGTCTCCTTGGGCCACTTGGTTCTGTGTCAGGCTCCTTCTATTGGCATTATCTTAGAACTTGCTCTGAAGGCTCACTCAGTAATAGGTCGGTCGGGCCTAGCATTGGTAGCTACCCCACTTGCATAGGTTGCTTGATGCTGCGTGTTTGTAATCGGTGACCCCAGCTCACATGGTGCTTACTGCTCCAGAAGCTGCCTACTGATGATGCTGAAGCCTGATGCAGAAGCCACATCGTCAGAGTTTTTATTAGTTGGTCTAAATCACCCAGTTATTTGCTGACTCTGCTTGCAGAGGTTACAAGTGTGCTGCCACAGATTTTATATCTGACTTACCTGCAGCCTCTAGACTACCAATTCTTAGTCCTAACATCTGCACAAGGTGCTTACCCCAGTGTTAGCCAGGTTGCACTCTTGTGGCATCCCCATTGTGGGATACTTAAGCTGGCCATACACTGCTTGAATTTTGTCTGAGTCAGCAGGACTTGGATGGAATTTGAGCAATGCATGGCCAACTTACAAGAGAACTATGGGGTAAGTATTTTTCCCCATAGTTCTCTTTAGGGTCACGGGAGGACATATACTAACCTCCTCCCGTGACCCAAAGCTCCGTATATAGCGGGCTATTGCTCACGATATACTGGGAGAGCCGCAGCCGGGACGGATCCCGACAATACTGTTGTGATGAAGCCTGCTGCGTGCGTGACAGCTGGCTCTGCCTATCTAGAGGCAGAGTCAGCTGTGCCCGCCCCCTCCCCCGTTCATTCCTCCACTCAGCGCTGGAGGATCGGGGAGGGGGGAATCCCTGTGGGGAGCCGTGGCTGACAGTCACCACTCACTAGAGGGAGACAATCGGGAAGTGAACGTATCGGCTGCGTGTTTCTGCTCACTTCCCGTACAATAGAGCCGACCTGTGACAGCTTCTTTGTCACAGGTCGGCTCTTACTATGAGGATGAGTGGAAATCATTCACCTCATAGTTGGCCCACAATGGGGATGCCACAAGCAGGGCTAATTTTAGGGCCTGCACCTTGCGAAAGGGCAGGTTGGCAATCAATGGTATTGTAGGTTCGAATGTATGCTGAACCTTCAGAAATTGTTGCTGTAACAGACTAATTGTTTGCAGTATGGGTCTGTTCCCAACATCCCTCTGAAAGTGTCCCTTTTGTTAAGAACCTGAAAGACAAGAAGTTGGAATCTCTATCCAGAGCCACGTATTTTGTTCCTGCTTCCCTTCTGCAACCTGTTTTGGCCTCTGTATGGGTGTCTGGTTCAGGCTCCTGTAACAGAACCTAATAAAGGAAAATGCACAACATCATCGAGTTGACAGAGTGCTTAGTGCAGACACTTAAATATTTATATGATGCAGCACTGGATTCCATTCAACTGATGTGGCGTTATCTTGGTGGTTATGTGAAGAGTTCTGTAGTCTTACATAGACTATTTGATATTATTTTGGATAAAATCATCAAAAACATTACATACAGGGGAGAAACAATACTCGCCCTCTCCCTCACAAGGCTAGGAACAATCATTGTGAGAGTGCACCCTCTTTTTTTATTGCTAATACGCAGTCCTTTTGTTTTTCTAAACTAATGTTCCTCTTGTTAGGTCTTCCCTCGAACCATGGAATCTGAACTCTGTTTTTCAGACTCTTCTGTACTAACCTATCTAGGAAAACTTCTGTAAATAAAAAAAAACTTTCAGCTCTCAAGCGTTGCTCCAAGTGCTGTGTCGCTCTTTCCAGCTGCAGGGGGTGGTTGTAATCTGGGCTCTTGTCACATCCTATCTTGAATCTAAACAATGTCAAAGCCACACATCACTTCAAAATGAATGTTTGATATTCTAGTTTGTGAGGGTACCCTGGCACCCAGTGTGTCCATTTCCAGATCTGACAAATCATATTTTAAATCTCTACGCTGAAATATCGGGCCCCTCTTTTTGCTATTTACTGCTCACTCTTCTACAACAGTAAGTGCTTTCTGGGCTTAGTCACTAGGCTTTGGTTTTCCAGGTCTGTAAATCTGCGATCTGGTTTTCTGTCCATACCTTTCCAAGTTCTGTCAAGTGTATGTGGCTGTATCATCAGCTGCTTCAACCACAGGGTGAATTGATTGCTAATTCTCCATGAGCTTCTGAACTTTTACGTTTTGTTTGAAGGTGTCCTTCCCCATCTCTCAGTTTTTGGCACTGTTTATCTATGACCCATGGGTTACAGAACCTACAGTGCTGTGTCCCTCAATGATTGAAAGAGAAACAGAAATGTATGCTTTTTATTGTTAAATCCTTTTTTCACCTGTTCATTGTGGGGCACCACTCCCTCTCATCTTCAATTGTATAGTCAGGTGTTAAGGGAAGGTTGTTACCTTCCTATACACTTCTTTCTGATGGTTACAACTAAGTTATACAGCCAGTGTAGAGGTGTAGCCACTAGAATGAACAAGCCCTTTACATTTTACTTAGAGACTTATGTATAAAGGCTTCGATGAGTGTATAGCTGGGCAAAAGCCATTCGCACAGCATTTCAGTTGTAGATGGCACAGAGGAGGCTTGGAAATTCAGTTGTAATGTCATGCAAAGAGCGATCTCCTAGCCATTTACTGGGCGAAGCCTTTATACCTCAGCCCTTTAGTGCCTAATCCTCATGCATGTGGTCAGTATACCCACAGGTTAAAAAATCTACAGAGCTGTGTCCCTCAGTGAACATTGAAGAAAAAAATGTTGCCATTTTGTAAATGCTATTGTGCTTAATGAAGCAGTGCTAACATTTAGATGGCCTATTAGGTGGCCTATTCAAATGCTGTTAAATCTCAGGCTTTAAATTGATAATGGTTTCTCTTTATTTGCAGGAAAACCGACCAGTGGCCTCAAAAGTTAATAATGCAATTGATTCCGCAACAGTTGCTGGTAAGTCACACGGTCCAGTGCATGTACAACAATTTTTTTTATCATAATGCCAACATGCCAAAAGTGTTTTTATTTATTGTTAAAGCGGAAGCATCGCCACAAGTATAAAATGTTTGTTAAATCCCCCCCGGGAGCCCAGTGCACAGGATACTTGTCCCCATTTATATCTGTTCTGTGGTTCCTGAGCAGCATTGTCAGATAGCTGGCCCCCTCCTCCCTCCGTTTGTATCTGACCACACTGAACAAAGGAGACAGCATTTCTAATTGACAGCTCAGAGATAGGTGAGCGTGATGAAGAGGCACACACAGCCCATACAGCTCCACCGCCTCTACAAGGTGCCAGTTCTCCTAATCATGCAGCCCTGTAGGTGCCTTTTGTGCTCTCTTACATTTACATAAACACTAGCTTTACTAAACCCAGACCCTCCCGCTATTTCGGTGAAGATAAAACTATCAAACAGCCCATACAACTCCAAATTTTTTCTTTTTAATCTACAGACTACCTTGGGACCGTTATTCAGAAATTCTCGAATGGTTCAGTTTCATTTCACGAACAAGGATCTAGAGTCACTCAAGGGTCTCTATCGCATTATGGGCAGTGGTTTTGTAAGTTACTGCTTTGTTTCCACCATGTCACTGTTGCAATAGTATTGTTGTGTTTTTGTCTGTCACTGTTATAACTTCCCTGGACATAAATTTGCTTTAAAATTCATGCTTCTGAAATACATGTACCCCCACAGGAAAATGGTAGTCTACAGGAGAAAAGAATGGAAGGATTTGTGTGAATTCTTGTCAACCAATAGTACATAAAGGTAATTCACCGGCACACACTTGAATAAATCTTTGATGTATTGATATGTTTATTCAATACCAGATGTCACATTCTGTCATATGGTGCTAACGTTTCGGGTCCTAATGTTTCAGGACCCGAAACATTAGCACCATATGATAGTATGTGACATCTGGTATTGAATAAACATATCAATACATCAAAGATTTATTCAAGTGTGTGCCGGTGAATTACCTTTTATTTACTACCAGTGTTTGCACGGTGCCAACCGTGTGGTCAACTGGAGCACCACATATACCTTGTGGTTTTGAGACCGTGGCAGTGCGAATGGTATTTGGACTTTCTTGTCAACTAATGGTTTGCCCCAATTTGGCTCTACACTCCAGTAACCTGACAATATTAAACTTTTGTAAGATGAAAGAACCTTAAAATATGTTGACTGTATCAACACATTTCTCTTACTTGTTCCCTTTTGGTCTGTTAAATTACCATTGAAAGCATTTTCTTACGTCTGGGGAATATGTGTAAAAAATAACTGTTGTAACAGCCACAAAACCAGTACTGTCCTGTGTACTCTGCAGTCTTATCTCAAACAATATTAGCAACCCTTCTCAGCTTGCTTCTGTGAACAACAGGACACCTCTCTATGTTATAGAGATGAGGAGCGGGGTTGTTTTGTAGTCCTAACACAATTTCCGTCCTAGATTAACAACACTGCTCCCTCCATAGCTAACAGTACAGTAAGTGAGCGTCTTCAGCCTAAGACAGGAAGTGTTACTGGCAGAATTAACAGGTCAAAAAAAAAGTAAATTAATGCATCAATAAAAAATATAAATCAATAATGCTGACACAACCTACAAGGACAGGGAAAGGGGGGGCATCCCATTTTATAACTCATTTAATTCCTTCAGTATATTGGAGACACAGGAACAGTATGTAATGACTACGGGACACTAGTGCAGAGAACATGGGGGCTACTGTATATAACCCTGCCCACACAGGCATGCACCGCTTTTAGGTGTCCATTGGAGAGTGGACACCTCCCTTCTCCAGCTCTGATTTTTTTGTAGATATGTGCAATTTGTCAATCAAGTAGCTGTTGGCAAATTCACATTCTAGAGGATAGTCTCTCCATTTAGACATTGAGCACAGACTTTCTCAGATTATTTGGAAAATTCTTTGTGACAGTCCTTCAGTTGTCTCTGCAGGCCCCCCCTGGAACTACTTTGTACTGGGCTCCACTATTAATATTTGCCTGGTGGGCTGGCTTGTTACTGATGTGCTTTCCAGAGACAGTTGTGATAGTGTTTTGCAAGTGCTAACCATGTTTCTGTTTCAGCAAGGTTTTTATCTTTGGTGGCTAAGCTGACTGAGGTCATAGGAATATAGAAAGGACTGCCAAAACCAAATGGTGAAAGAGTTCAAAATTTTTTATTTTGGGGTCCGACACCACTTCCCCTTCAGGGTTTAAATAATGAAATGTGCTCATATGGGTTGCGACCAGGCAGATCTTTATTAAGTCTGCCTTAATACCTACTAATGGACTGTTAATGTGCCATTATGATCAACTGCGATCTCTCAATGGACTTCAAGATAGGGATTTTACAGTCAGTACAAAAATCCTTTTTTTGTCATGTTAGTTCGTCCTAGGGCTGCAACCAACTAGTCGATAACAATCGATAATGAGAATAGATGTTCACTTATTATCGATTAGTTGGTTGGATCCCCTAGCTCTCTCCTCCATGCTGGAAGGAGGGCACAGCAAGCAGTGGGCGGGTACAATAGCCAGCCTGCTATTGCAATTTGAAATGGCCAATAGCAGGTTGGCTATTGCACCAGCCCACTACCTACTGTATTTACATTCAGCTGCCATCTGCAGAATCTTGCCACTGGCAGCTGTCATTTCGCAGCTAAAGCTGTTCAAGCGCCATGTGCATACAATACAATTACTAAGGAAAAAATTATAAAAGGTGGGAATAGTCATTTTCAGTCTGAGAAATTCTGCTGCGGTAGGTGAGTTGCATTCATTTCAATGGCACCCCAAATGCGTTTCCCATCCACAGTGTGTTCTCCCGCACTGGAACGCACGGTATCGCAATGCCGTGCATTCCAGGGCAGTGCGATTGCAAAAAATTGTGTATGCAGTTTTATTCTGAAGTAACACTCCATTTGTGTATTTTATTTTAAATTAAGGATGGTGTTTATTTAATTTTTTTTTATCCGATTAATGGAAAAAATAATCGGCCAACTAATCAATTAAAACATTTTTCATTAGTTGCAGCCCTAGTTCATCCATAAACCAGGTGTCAACATGGGGCTCAGTTGATGAACCTATTGCTACATGGTCCCTAGTGACCATTCTGACTTTTCATCTGCCCGTACTAACTGAAAAGTCTAACTCTGAAGAGAGCATAGGGTTTGGACTAGACACAATGGATGCTATTAGCCTTTATAGGCATTCCTTTCTATCTTCATACTTGAAGTAAATGTAAAATGTGCGGAGAGCTCCAAATCTTTATTTTATCTTATTTTGAGCCACCTGCAATTTCCTAAAGTTTTGCCACCTAATAATATGATGTAAGAGCCTGTAGTCACATATGGTTTCAACATGATAGTTTTAGGTTTGCTAAGGAGGTAAAGGTAACTTTTATATGTTGTAGTTTAAAGTGTATATTTTTAATCTGTTCTTTTTCTCACCCTCTTACATTTTAGGCAGGTTGTGTTCATTTTCCTCATACTACACCTTGTGAAGTACGCGTTCTCATGCTGCTCTATTCTTCCAAAAAGAGGATCTTTATGGGCTTGATACCATATGATCAGAGTGGTTTTGTCAATGGTATCCGACAAGTAATCACCAATCACAAACAAGTGCAGATGCAGAAGATTGACCAGCAACGGAATGTAAGCAGTTCACAATGGCTTGCTACTCTGATTCTTCGGTTTTCACACCCAAGGTTCATTACTTTTTTACAGAGTGATTTTGAACACGTCGTAACAAGTATCTCCGATTATTTGTACTAATAATGGCCATATTAAGGGTTTCCCAAACCAATATGTCAGTTTTTGGTGGTTTCTAGTGAGCTGTATCTCTTAAGGTCCCTAGCAAAGTGATTTCTGAATGTTAGTTTGAAAATCATCTTACCTGAAACTGCTACTGCAACTTGCCATCATTACCTTACCTTGCCATCAATACTGACCTTAGATGGATAAAGTGGAGGGAGAGAGAGGCTTCTAGGACCCCTAAAGGAAAAGGAGCACATAACCCTTGAAGTGCGGGGTAGCCCCACTGCAAGAGTTAAGATATTTTTTGCCCACAGTTCTTTAAGCAGAAGGTATGTTGCCCATTCACTTGCTAATGGGTCATGAGATGGAAGAACTGGGGACTTTAGTGGGGAGATCTTACTGCAGGGCTGTTCGAGATATAATGTATCATGTTATTTTGTTGATTTAGTCCATTGGTATCTGTTCACAAATGAAATAGAAGGCTTGAAATAAGCTCTGCCTTCAGATAGTTTGTGCTTGCAGAGTTATTCATCTTTTACTTACACTGCTTTGCTTGCTATTGTAGGGTATATTGTTAATAGCACTTTGCTAAAACTAGTTTTGTAGGAGACTATATAACTAGTTGTATCATCTTATTTAGTCAGTTCTTGCTTTGCTGCTCTGCTTATCTTACTATACTGATTAGCTTCTTTGTGACTTATTTTTCTGTAGACACATAGCTTTAGTTGCAGTTTGCATACCCTTTACCTTTAAAGAAGATTTCCTGTGAAATGTAAGTCTCTATTTCTGACCCTTTTATTTGTGGTACCACGAGTTGCCAGGGAAGAGAACTGCAATTACAGATTTTACTTGCAGTGCAACCTTCAGGTATAGGACATAGTGGCTCTTTAAAAAAAAAAACCATCATTTCATAATCATACAAGACACAGGCTCTTTAAATCTTAGATCCTGGATTACCGGTATATACTTCAGGTGATTGTACACTGGTAAAGGAAAAGGCTGCAGGGAGAGCCACCATATAACCCCACTCTCTCCCAGCAAGCCTACATTTTTTGATAGTGTCCTTAAGTGATGGATGTGCTCTCTCTGATAGAGGCTTACCTAATTCTTTACATGCATGTATTATTTCACAAGCAAATTTTTGGTTTCCTTGTTGCGTCATAGCCACTGCGGCCTGGTCCCTGAAGAAGTTTGCTATAACGGGTAAAGCCAGGGTAGGGGTTTGACTCCTCTTCCAAGCTCTGTGAGTCAAGCTGAGTGGCTGTGCAAGTGGGGAGTCTATTCCTCTTCCTTGTTCTTCCTTTGTGCCCAGTGTGCTGTACTCAGTTTTTCACTACAGGTAGCATAGAGCACAGCTGCAACACTTTAAAAGATTTGTCGCAGCCATGTAGGAGCGTTGATTTTCTTTAAATTTGGCACCGGGAGCCCTGGGATCATGGCAACATGACCCTTGGGCTCCCTGTCTGTACTGGCACTGGTTTTCCTGATCATTTGGCACATGTGGTAGCTCCTGCTTCTGTTAAAGCCTATAACTGGTGTGGTAGAATTCGGCACTCAAAAATGTATAACACAACTCGGCACAGCAATGCAAAGCCTGGGCACCAGCTCCCTTGACGCTTGGCACATTTTGGGTCGATCCTTTCCACTCAGCAGTGTAAAGATCTGAAGTACCCCCCTAGGGGGCATAGTTTGGTAGTTCATTGGAGTTCCTAGGCACAGGGGCGAAGGGTCAGTGTCCTCCCTAGCTCACACTTTACGCCTGGCTCAAGGGGATAGGCGTGGTGATAGCATTCCTGCAATGCATCTCTGCCATCCTCCGTGGTCTCTATGGCGTCCTAAGATTTGATACCCGCTACCTTTCTTTCTAAAGAGGAATTTGCTTCTACCATGTCAGATTACATAAAAAGAATTACCACCCTTTCAGAGGTGGTGAGGGCAGGGGTCACAAGCGTGCCCATTCTCCTCTCCTCCGCTTACAGTCACTCCATTATTGCCGGAAGAGGTGGGTAAGGATGTTCCCTCGGATTCTAAAATATCTGATCAAGAGGATATGCTCTCTGTGGATTTTCCCAAAGCTTAAGAATACTGTTGATACCCTTATTCTTGCAGTACGCTCATGCGTGCCATTAGAGCAGGCAAAGTCCACCCTCCCGAAGGCCTTTAGCTTGGGTTCCCTGAAATTGCCCAGACTTTTCCTGGTAAGACCTTTCCGGTTAATTCACTTTTGGAAGCGGTTTTGTATGGTGACTGTTCCCACCCTGAAGAACTGTTTGCACCTATTAAGAAGTTTGTACAGCAATATCCCATAGAGGAGGACCTTCTGAAAAAATGTCCCTGTGTGTCCCAGCCCTTTCCTGTCTGAAGAAGACCTTAACATTCCCTGTGGAGGACGTTCCTGTTTTCAAGTATCCAGTAGAGGTTGGGAACCCTCTTTAAGGTCTTACCCTACCTAGCGGCTCTGGCCATGCAATCTGCTGTTGTGTCTATGGCAGTCTATGAGACTTCAGTGGTCTGGAATAGAAGGATGAGCAGGTATCCTGGATTCTGTCCTGACAGATCCCTCTGTTCTCTGGCACTGGGAAGCTTGTCTTACACTGTTGTGTGGAAAAGTTAGCTGTGACATTTCTTCTTTCAGTATACAAGAGATTCTCTGGCTTAAATGCTGGTCTGCAGAGCTTCCCTGCAAGAAGCGGCAAGAGTAAGCCGCTGTATGCCCAGTATCACTGCAGGCTGTTGCAACTCTGTATCCTGTGTAAGGTAAGCCGGCTCAGTCCATTGTTCTATATGTCTGTGCATGCTCTCACTAGCATGATGGATAGCCAACTCAGCGCATTTCTTTCTGTACTCTTGCCCACAAGATGGGGGTCTCTTGTAGCGATCACCTCTCTGTGGCAAGTGTCTGAACTAGCAGCCTTTTCCAGCAAGGAATTATTTCTGGTTTTGCATATGGACCACGGGGTGTTTAGGCCTAGGACTTCCTGCCTAAAGTAGTTTCTGTCTTTCAACCAGGACATTGTTCCTCCACTCCTTTCTCTGGCTCCATTCCACCACATGGAAATTTCCCTCCTTTGAATGTGGTTCCGCATTTCAGAGTCTATCTCTCAGCCACTGCATTCAGAAAGTCTAATTCACTTTTTGTCATCCCAGATGGTCTCCTGTAAAGGTCCGACACCTTTTCGCTCCACCGTCTCTAGGTTGCTTAGACCATCATTCGAGCTTATGCTCTCAAGGATTGGGTTCCACCCTTTCATGTCAAGGTGCACTCTACTACATTTGTGAGTGCTTCTTGGGCTTTTCGGCATCAAGCAGCCATTTCCAAGATTTGCAACGCTGCCACCTGTTCCACTTGCACATGTCCTCGAAGTTCTTCCAGGAAGATTTTCAGACCTCAGCTGATGCCAGCGTCCGGTGTAAGGTCCACTTTGTGCTGCAGGCAGTGTCCAGTTCTTTGTCGACTGTTAGAGTTTGTTTGCTGCGTTCCCCC
>NW_017306868.1:631784-633390 GCF_000935625.1 Nanorana parkeri | reverse complement strand
CTTGGTTTCCCCCCCCCCCCTTAGTTGGACGACGCTCCTAAGGTGAATGACTTCCTTTGTCCTTGAATGGATGAGAACGAAAATAGGATACTTGCTAAAAAAACCCTTTACATGGAGTCCATTGAGGGACACAGGTCCCACCCCTCTGTGTTTATGGTTCGTTATGTACTGCTTTTCTACAACACTGAGGCATGCTGGTATAAGATGGGGGTTATCCTGTGGTGGCCTACAGTTTTTTTTTTGTTTGCCAGAGTCCAATCCTCCTGTAGGTGGTAGTATGACCTGACGGTGATTGACATCCTGCGTTCCTCAGTGGACCCCAAAAAGATGATTTTACAGTGAGTACAAACATCCTGGCATTTTGGATAGAGTAAGAACTCATTCACACCAGCAGGCACACTTTTAAAGTGGACCTTTACCCATATCTTTAAAATAACAACAAACACAACTTTAGAAATGTTTAGTAATGACAATCTACAAACACATACTTCCAGATAATTGCCGGCTTTGTATTCTTTGCATACCTTGTTTCTCTTTTGTTCCCCAGTCTTCTGACAGTGGCCATGTTTACTAAGGGCAGATTATTAGCTCTCCTGTTACTTCCTGGATTTCTGGTACATGTAACTAGACATGTGACTAGGACATGTGACCAGGACATGTGACCATGCACATCATCTCAGAGAGGAAAATGCTTTTCCCTGAGATCTCCTGAGATTACAGATGAGATTTCCCAGCAGTGCTCTGCTGATGACAAGGCAATCCCAGTGTGCATTGCGTTGGCAAACTGAAGTCATTTTGCACTTTCAAAGCAGGAAGTGAATGCTCTGCAAGTGTAAGTATTTCAAAATCACCGCATTTTACACCTGACATGTCTATGTTATTATTAATCATCATAAATAGAGGGATGCATGGGTAGAATTTGATTTTTGAGTGTAAAGGTCCGCTTTAAGATGCATTCATTCCACTGGTGTTCCTTGTGCACGTGGACTGTGATGCGCTGTAAAACACATCGCGGTGCTTACATTTTTTTATTTTATTTACCATGACAGTCATTTAACTGTATGTGTGGCAGTGTGTTGTGATGTATTTTATGTCGTTGGAATGCTCTGCGCAAAAATACAACATCTCCAATGCAGTGCGTTAGTGTAAACTGTAACAGTAGCACATAAGGCAAATTGCCTTGTATATAAGTTGGGAGTGTACTGGGCACGCTGCACAACACAGCCCAATGGAGCTGGTGTGAACAAGCCAATAGGAATGGTTAAAACCTTTGTCAGTTTTTTTTTGCCAGTGTTCACCAGGACAAATGAAGAGGGTGAATCTCCTTAGCGGGGACAGAGACAGCAATATAAACCTAAATAAAAGCAGAGGGGCTAGATCTTCTATTATTGGTATCATGACAGGTCATGACAAAATTCTAACTATACAGCAGTGGCGTCACAAGAGGGGTGCGACCGAGATAGAGCTGCAACAATTAGCCAACTAAGTCGATTATAATCGATGATGGAAAACGTTGTCAACGTTTTCCATCATTGATTAGTTGAATTTCGATTTAGTTAGCCTGCTTGCGGCTCACTGCCCCCTACTTCTCCTCCCCCACCCCGCC
>NW_017306868.1:568849-631404 GCF_000935625.1 Nanorana parkeri | reverse complement strand
CGCCGCACGTCACCTCGTCGCACGCCACTTCTCTTCCCGCCATACGGATTCGTCGCACGCCGCTTCTTCCCGCCTTACAGACACGCCGCTTCTCCTCCCCGCCTCACGGGCTCGTCGCTGCCCACCCATTAAGAAGGAAGAGCAGGCAGGGGGGAAGGCAGCAGCCAGATAGGCCCACAATCTGCTCAGGTAAGCCTGCACTCTCTCCCCCGACATGGTGCTCTATAATGTATTGCTGGGATAGTGGGATTTGCATTCCTCTATAGCTGATGGTACATTGCTCTGTATAATATATAGCACAATGTACCATCAGCTATAGAGGAATACAAATCCCAGCAATACATTATACACTGTATGTATAATGTACTATTGCTGGCATTTGTTGTATTCCTATTCAGCTGCTGGTATTCTGCATTGCGCCCTATAATCATTATACAGCGCAATGCAGAATACCACCAGCTATAGAGGACTACAAATCCCAGCAATAACACATATGGCGCAATGGAGAATAACACCATTTATAGAGGGAGGACTACAAATTGCAGCAATAGTACATTATAGTATAATGTACTATTGCTGGGATTTGTTGTATTCCTCTATAGCTGCTGGTATTCTACATTGCGCCGTTTAATCATTAAACAGCGCACTGCAGAATACCACCAGCTATAGAGGACTACAAGTCCCAGCAATAATAAATTATACAGCGCAATGCAGAATAACACCAGCTACAGAGGACTACAAATCCCAGCAATAGTACATTATAGTATAATGTACTATTGCTGCCATTTGTTGTATTCCTCTAAAGCTGCTGGTATTCTGCATTGCGCAGCTGTATATTGTACACCACACGTTTTTTTTTACTTCCACCGCTCCAAGCTTGCTCCCGTGATGGGCTACAATCTCAATTAAAACTAGTAGTCCATCACTGGAGCAATTTTTTTTTATCCGATTAATCGTTAATCGGCTAACTAATCGATTTTGAAAATAATCGTTAGCTGCAGCCCTAGACCGAGAGCCCGACAGTTGCAGGAGAGAGGAGGGGACCCGGCAGCGTACCTTATCCTGGGTCCCGGGTGAATGTCCCTTCCTGTCTCGGTGAGGCGCGGCGAGTTGTCACTCGGCTCCACCTCGGAATGCCCCTGCTATACAGGAATACAGGAAGCAAAAGTATTCTCATCACACCAATGGTCAGAGATGTTTCATTAAATTATCAATGAAAATAAAGTCAGCACAAATGGACAAGTAAATATAAATGTTAATGTTGAACTTAAAATGCATATTGCAGAATTGTAGAAGCTATATAGAATGAGTGAATAAGAAAAACAAAACACATTTAAAAACAATTATTTTTAAACATGTTTGGGTCATATAATAACCATATGAATAATGGAAACCGGAACAACTGTGAAAACAAAACAAAAATGTTTTAAATCATATATTCCTGTTGTACAATAACCATGTAAACAGTGGTTCCCAAAATATCATCATCATTGCTAAAATTACCCAATAAAATGAAGAATAATTACATTTATTGTTAAGACATTCATAATTGTATAGATCATTAAAATCAAAACCTTTATTCAATCAAATGTATGTAAAGCAAATAAAACAGAACAACACAATGCAAACCCGACAGGCTTAGGGAAACAACAACCCATTTTCTATCCTATTATTTATAAATTGCCATAAAAACAGATCAGAATCGTATCCGTTCTGTAATTGCCATCAGAAAAACACAGCAATGTTGTAATAATGTCACCAACATAACTAGTATAACCAATTCACCCCATACACACAACAATGGACAATTTAGGTTATGAAGCTGATTTTTTTTTTTTATGCCAAACCCATTTTGGCAAATATCTCTGACAAGAGTCAATTATGTTATATTGGTATCTCTAGAGATGCCCGATCGCTTGTATTAGCAGCAGCTGTCACTGCCGTTCCCGAGAACCGCTGTGCCCGGTGCAGCCGAGACCGGCACGGCTGCTCTGTGACAGGAGATCAACGGGAGATCGGTACACGATCTCCCTCTGATCTCCACTCCGGTCCCTGAATGCAGGAAGTGATGTATATTACTTCACTTCCGCATTCAGCTGTCATTCCCAGCTAGCGAAGCTGATGTAGCAGATCTCTGCTTCATCAGCTTCTCTTGGGGGTCCCTAGGTGACAGGGGTTTTGGAGACCCCTGATGTCTCCATAAAGAGGACCTGTCATGTAAATTGGCTATCACATAGCTTCTTAGCCCCCCCATGTGATTGCAATAAAGTTAAGTGTAAAAAAAAAAGAGTAATAAAAAAATTAAAGAAGCATGACATTTTTTTTTTTAAAGTCCCCCGCCCCCAACATACAAACGCAAACATGCGGCTGGTGCGCCTACGTGAGAAAACGACTATTGTGCTGCACAAACAGATGAGCGGTAAAAGCATTTAAAGCGTTGCCTATGGCCGATTTTCGATGTGGTCATTTTTTGCGATTTTTAAGGTTTGACATGTTTGGTGTCTATTTACCTGACGTGACCCCGTCTATTTTACAAAAAATATGGGTAAGAATAAATGTGTTTTAACATTACGTAGGGAAAACTTTTTTTTTTTTTTTCATTATATAGTAAAGAATAAACCACCCCTAGTGGTGATTATATACCTCCAAAATAAAGCTATCTGTCCCAAAACATTTTTTTATATAAATTGCAAAGCTAATGTCTGGTCATTCTGACTGGGGAAAATTTTTGACTGACTGGTGAGACACCCTAACATTTTTCAAGCCCTGAATATAGGATATGTTTTTAAACTAGTTTTTGGAAGTTTTTTCCTGATTTGCTCTTTCTCTTATTCTTTTATTGCATTTTATATTCAACATTTTCGTTTCTATTTTCTTGTATTGTAGCCCTGATGAAGCGTGAGTGTCCAAACCCCCAAAATGTGTTTTCTTTATTTAATAAAACATCACTCTGTACTCTCTGATCATTGGTGTGTCACTCTTCCTGCTTCCTGTATATTCAAGAAACAAAAACCTGACGTCGTAACTCATCACTATTTCAAAAACGAAAAAAAAGTTTTGGTTTTAGATGCACTTTAAGTGCTTACCTATCAAGTAAAGAGACTTTATTACAATTCCTTTCTTTATCAATTTCCAGATTCATGCTGTCGTATGTTAATGTTTTTTGTTCTGTTTTTGTGTTGTAGCAAATGGGGACAGCTCAGTCTATGAATCCTGTTTCTATACAAAGCAACCCTCAGGCCTTCTTATCTAAACAGCCCGGTGCTTTGCCTGTGACACAGACTGTATCACAACAGGTACATTCATCTTCAGTGTACCAGTGAATGCTTATGCTGTGCATTGTGCAATAATATTTATTTACACCAGAGTGTTTCTATTACCATCATCTCATCTGATCTACAGATGCCGGGACAGCAGGTAGCACCAGGCATGGCATCTGTCAGTCAGGTTACCATGATGGATGAACAGCAGCGAGCACAGAACCTGGTGAGTTTCCTCATTGTTTAGTGGATGAAAGAGGGGATCTTTGCAGTATATTGAAGATTGGACACTTTCCCTGCAGTTATAGCCTCTGGCACATCATTAAAGGGTTATTAAACCCTCATTTGTTTTTGCATATATCTAGCAAGGAGTAGATATATGCAAAACAAAACAAAAACTTTTTCAAAGGGTTAATACTTACCTGTGTCTCTGCCACGCGCTCCAGTCCAAACATCTGAACATTTCTCGGGCGGGTGCATGCGCAGTTCAGATGTTCGGCTGAGAGATGGGGAGAGACGTAAGGTACTGGGGGGGATTTTTTGCCTTTGTCACTTTAAGCAGTTTTATCCCACCAACAGCATGTAGACATTGTACTTACACTGATTTTAAGTGTATTTCCACTTTTACAGTCACATTTGAGAAAACCCCTCCATATGTTTGTGTTCCCATTCGCACAACATAACAAAATATATCTTACATTTTAGATCTTTTGTTGCAGCAGACACGATGGGTGAATCCACATTTTTTCTGAGCACCTTATAGAAAGACTTTGGACTCTAATTTGAGGATTGTGTTTCTCTCATTAACATACAGTGCACAAACCAAGGTTGTAATCCTTTAACCCTTTGTTAGGAAAGACAATGTTCATATCTACTTTACAAATTATAATGAATAGACTCATCACAACCCATCCTAACATTACAAAGACAGAAAAGCAAGTAGAAATGTTAACCCTTAAAAAGCCCTAACCCAGGTAAAAGCAATTTAATCTGCTAGACGTATTTTTTAAAATATGTTTTAGCTTATGCTATGTGAATGGGAACATGTAACAAATATGAAGTAGATGTTATCCCAATTTGGCTGCGTTATGGAAATATAGATTATGCTGGGTACACATGACGAGTTTTTCATTCAGCTTTCAGGGCTGACTGATTCCCCCATCTATGCTAGCGGCATCGGTGAACAAATCTCCAGCTGTAAACAGCAGTATCCGCAGAATACCCAAACAGTGATTCCAGCTGATTGGTTTTCAAGCACCTTTCAGCTTACAATTTTCCAGCTTGTCCTTTCAACAAAAGTTGATGTAATGATCACCCTCAGATGGAATTTCGACCGATTCCTGCTGACCTTGGTTCTACATAAAGTGTAACTTTTGGCATAATCAGCTTGATGTTTGTGATAAGATGCTTTCTGTCACTAGCTTTAACAAAATCGTAGTAACATCATTTTTATTGCCTGTGGATTCCGGCAGCAAACCATTTTTATAAATGGACTTAAAGTAAAAGGCGAACACATTAACCACTTCAAGTCTGCGGTGTTTATACCCCCTTCCTGTCCAGGCCATGTTTCAGTATTCAGCGCTGCTGTACTTTGACATTTTTTCCGTCATGCAACGCTGTACTGAAATGAATTTTATACAATTTTTTAGGGTCAGATAGAGCTTTCTTTTGGTGGTATTTAATCACCACTGGGGTTTTTCTTTTTTACAATATTAAGGAAAAATTACCGAAAATGTAAAAAAAAACCTTTCCTTTATATTAAATGATAAAACATTTATTATTACCCAATTTTTTGGTCAAATATAAGAGACGGGGTCACGTCGGGTAAATAGGCACCAAACATGTCAAGCCTTAAAATTGCGCGCGCGTGCAAAAACTAAAAAAACTACAATACCCAAAATTGGCCATAGGAGACGCTTTAAAAGCTTTTACCGCTCATCAGTTTAGTGTTATCAGTGATTGATGGCCCTAAAATTATTGCTCTCCGACGTTCGCGGCGATATGTAACATGTGTAGCGCACTTGTCATTTTTGCACGCTGGCGCATCTAACGCGTATATATGTGCGTAAATGAAGGGGTGGGGGACTTAAAAATTTGGGGGGTTTTTTAATTACTTTTTTATATGTGACTTATTATTTTTTTACTCTGTTTATGTTTTTTTTTACACTTATTGTTATTGCTATCACATAGGGGGATAACAATCTCCCTATGTGATAGCACAGGTACACTGACAGGTCCTCTTTATGGAGACATTAGGGGTCTCTAAGACGTCACCTGGGGACACCAAAAGAAGCTGATGACGCACAGATCTGCTTCATCAGCTTCTTCTCTCTGGCTATAGCCGCCAGAGGACTGACAGGTGGAGCAAGGAGGAAGATGCTGATCTCCCTCCCATCTTACCTCCTGACACCCTCCCGAGCCGGTCCTGGGCCGTAGATGGGCTAGCAGATCCCGGGATTGAAGGTGAGGGGTCAGGAGGGGTGGCGGCACTCAAGGGGGGGGGGCGCGCAAAGACAGCACATACATACGATCGGCAGGCTATAGAGCCGCCGATCCTATGTATATCAAACAGCCGGTAACGACTGTAAAGAACCGGCGTGTTTTTTCTGCCCGTGCGAGCAGAAAAAAAAAAGCCGCCTCATGACGGCAACCCGCAAATGTGAATCCGCCGCCCGTCCGTTTTAGCTCAAAGGACGGACAGCAAGAGGTTAAAGCCCCACTCAAGATAACACTTTTTAAGCGTTATAACAATGTTTTTTTTTTTTTCTTTTGCAAGAAAGATTTTAGCCATATGAATTAAAGCTGACCATTGTAAACAGAACATCTGCCAACATAATATGGATTGTTCAACCTTTTTCGATGCCAAGGCGTTTTTTGCCCACGTTACAATCCACATTTTAGCCCTGAAAATTACTTAAAACACCCAAGAGTTCTATATTTCCTGAAAGAATCCCTATTGAATACAGTTACAAAATTTTACATCGCATGATATTAGCGCAACTCTTTATTAACCTTCCTGGCGGTAATCCCGAGTGTGCCTCGGGGTTAATTTTCAGTACCAAAAGCGGTAACCCCGAGCCACACTCGGGATTACACTGTGCGTCACATACCTTGTCCCTACGAGCCCCGCTGTGTCCTCTGGCTGATGCCGGCATGCGTCTTCCGGGTTCCTTCCCCTGTGAGCGCCGTGTCGCGGGGGGGCGGAACCGGCGGGAAATTTAAAAGTAAAAAATAGAAAGAAAGAAAAAAAAGACTGGGATAATCAGACCGCCAGGGAGGTTAAACCCATAATTTAGTGCACAAAAACACAATATAATACCCATTTTTGGGTAAAATGTAAAAGATGCGATTATACCGAGTAGATAGATACCCAACATGCAGTACCCCAAATTGTCCATGGAAAACGCTTCAAACGCCCGTACAGGTCATTATTTTAGGGTTAACCATTAATATTGGCCGTAGAATTGTTGCTTTCACTCTCGCACACGGTGATTCCTAACATACAGTATGTAGTGTAAAATACTATAATATTTTTATATTATTATTTTTTTACTATTTTTTTCCTATCACATAGGTGGGTTTACAAGCCAACACCCATAGTGCTGATCCCAGGCCCACAGGAGGGACAGCAGAGCCTGGTAATCAAGGTGGGGGTGTCGTCTGGGAGGGGGTGGGAATAGCAGTCTTCACTGGCCCCTGGAGCCGCCAGAATTGCTTCCAGTGTAAAGCCAAATGCCGGCTTAACACAGTGAAACAGAGTCGGTTTAAAGGGGCCCACTGCCAGGGACGTTCAGCATACATTGTTGGGCAGAGAAAGGGATTAACTGTAACTGCCTTTTTTGCTGAACTGCTTGACCTGTTGGGTATCGCCGCGCACACGTGCCTCTAAATTGATGACCTGTAGGGGATTTTAAAGCATCGTCTATGGACTTTTTGGGGTACAAAATTTTGTCGCCGTTTCACAGACAGTTCAGCACACAGTTTTTAACCTGGGGATGTTGGGTATCTATTTACTCGTTGTAACCTCCATCTTTTCTATTTAATAAAAAAAATGGGTATTTCATTGTGTTTTGGGGCACTAAATGTAACTTTTTGCATTTTTCACTAAATTTTTGGGTTTGATAAGTTGCGCTAAGATTGTGCAACATAAAAATTACAACTGCTATCATTATATTCTACAGGGTCTTGGCTTTTAGAAAATATATAATGTTTGGGGGTTTGAAGTAATTTTCAGGCCTAAAACGTGAATTATATCATGGGTGTAAAATTTTTTAAAAAGGCCTCGGTCATTAATCTATCTCTAATCTATCAACCTGGCACACACATCTTGGATTATTGTCCTCTGCTTGAATCCAACAACTCCTTGGAGTCTTCCCTAGATCTGTCAGGTGTGGCTTCCTCCTCTGCTCTATCCAGAGAGAAGATTTCTACAGCTATGCAGGATTTCATATATAAAATCACAATGATAGATGACCTAGAATGCAGGGGCTGTAATTGAGCCTTTTTTAGTTCTGCACAAGGACAAGGTTGTCCTAAGACCTAGACCTTTTTTTCCCTAAAGTGGCCTCTGCCGTACTCCTGAAACAGGATATTGTTATACCAGTGCTCTGTCCTGCTCCAGTTTATTCTTTGGAGGTCTCTCTCCATTGCTTGGATGTGGCTAGGGCTGCTTGGGTCTACCTTACAGTAGCTTCTTTCCTTAAACATTTTTCAAACCTAACAGCTTAAAGTGACATTAAAGCCTAAAATGTCCCCCCCCATATTGCTGGTGTAAGGATTTACCTTAAATTATACTTCTTGATCCGAACATCTTCTTCTTTCCTGTAGTTTTCAGGCGTTCCTTCAGCACTGATGCCAGTCTCCAATCTAGCGCTGATTCCTGTCTCTTCCTGTCCCACGGTGTCTATGCGGGTGCACGCTGCCTCCATTGACTTACCTTGTGTCTCTCCTCGTCTCCCGGCCGAAGATCTCTACTGCGCATCTGCCCGCCCCTTGATTCTTTGCGGCTGCCCGAGAATTTTCAGATCTTCGGACGAGAGCGCGCGGCGGAGACGCAGGTAAGTTTTAGACTCCTTTTGTTAACTTTAAAAAAAATATATTTTTGACATATATCTACTGCTTGCTAGCAGTAGATATATGCAAAAAAACCCGGAGGCTTTATTGATCCTATAAGGATATGGCTCCACCTTTTCCAGTAATAGAACACTCCTCCAGATCTGTGAATTTTACCATGGCTTTTTGAAATTTTATCAGGTGGATATTCATGCACCAGTGGATACAAGCTTTAGACATGAGGTCCTTCAGGTGACTATTTAAGCTGCAGGCTACCCGCAATGTTTTTTCCCTAGTCATCTTCCAGGATAGCCTTGATAGATGGCTTCGCCCACCTGAAACAGGAATCACATCATCCACATTAAATAAAAAGACAGCAGCACACTCCCACCTCATTTATTTGTGTTTCCTCCGGCTGAACAGAAGCATCATAACGTTT
This sequence comes from Nanorana parkeri, assembly GCF_000935625.1. Taxonomy (NCBI): domain Eukaryota; kingdom Metazoa; phylum Chordata; class Amphibia; order Anura; family Dicroglossidae; genus Nanorana; species Nanorana parkeri. Next base: position 622,653 of record NW_017306868.1, on the reverse strand, counting down.
GTTATTGTACTCTACACCTTCTTGATAGTTGCAGGGACCTCCCATGGCATGCTGCTCTCACTCACAGGGACAGTGGACCTAGAGAGCCTCATGCACTGGCCATTTTCCGGGAACGGTTCCCCCATCTTTTTGCCCAGAGGTTTCCGCTCCATGTTTGAAGGAGAGGCAACTATCCTCGCTGGTGTTAATGACCATGAGGGCTTCGCTTGTGTTGCATCGGCTCCAGGATGGCCCGGGGGGAGGGGCAGGTGGTTCCCAGGGCTTTGTTCTTTTGTCCCTCATGTCCCCCTTGGACCGTGGTGATGCCATTTACCTGCTTGATTACTGATCGCAGGTGATCTGTGGGCCATGCGTCCCTGGATGTGACGTCATAGAGGGCAGTGATGCACTTCCGATCTGGGGATACTTCTGGAAGCCGGGTGGCGGCTTGTCCAATCTACAGTTCGAGGTGTGTGTGCAGTGATGTGGGGGCATTATAATCAAGCCCTCAAGGGTGCCTCTGGTGCCAATGCTTGGGCCACGCTACCAGAGGAGGAGACGAGTCACAGCAGAACACCCATATTGTGCCTTGTTGGCAATCCACACCGGCAAGCAGGGACGCCAGGAATGGGGCAGGAGCGCAACTTCAGCCTGCCAGGTATACGTCATGCTGTCGGACACGGCATCACATGCCGCTTCTTCTGATCTGGGGGATCAAGGCACCAGCTCAACCAGGTCTTTATTTGATAATTTTCCCAACCTGTACCCTTTTTGCACTGGGGTCCTACTTCACTGGGCCAAAGGTACTTGGCTTGGTTTATGCACCTTTCAGGTTTTTTTTATCCACTTTGGTGCCGTTTTTTCACAGCTTTGGCAGGCTCAGAGTCCTTCCTATTTTTTTGTTTAGATCAAGGCCTCAGAGGATAAGCCCCTGCCAGCAGCAGCCAGTACGTGCCCAAAGAGTAGAAGATGTGCTTCCTGCAATGATAAGTTGTCTTCATCCTGGTCCAAACCATTGTGCCAATATTGTTTGGAAAAATTGGTTGCCAAGGAATCTGCAGGGATGTTCAAAGGTCTTTTAGATTCCATGAGAGATGAGATGGTGTCCACATTTTAATTGTTTCACTCTATCATTCAGAATTTGGCAGGACCGAGTACAAGCCTTTTGGCCACACCAGGGCCTTCTGCGGATTATGCAAAGAGTCTAGTCAGCTGGGGGCTCCCTGTGGCACATCGTATTCTTCCGCAGACTTAGAAGAGGGTGCTTGTGGCGAGTCTGAGGAAAATCAAGTGACTAACCCAGCAAAGTTTTTGTTCCCCTTGCAGGAAACCAATGAGCTTTTAAAAGCCATTTGGGATACCCTTGGTTTGAAGGAGGACCATACGGAGCTCTCTGTCCAAGAAAGAATGTACAAAGGGCCCCAAGTTTTAAAAAAATCGCTCCTTTCCAGTGCATCAGTTGCTCAAGGATGTGTTAAAAAAGGTTGTTTTTTTCCCTCTAGTTTAAAACCCAGGTTTCCTTTTTCCAAAGAGGATTCGGAAATCTGGGAAAATGTCCTAAGTTGGAAGCATCACTTTCCACAATTTCCAAAAATTCGGATTTATCCTTTGAGGACATGGAAGCTCTAAAGAATCCCATGGACAGAAAAGCAGAATCTTTATTCAAAAAGGCTTGGGAGGCCGCAGGTATTGGGTTTAAGTCGGCCCTGGCTATCACCTGGGTCGCCAGAACTCTGAATGTCTGGTTATCCCAGCTCCCATTACACTTAGTCGGGCACCACCAGGGAACAAATATTGTTATTCAAGGCGGTAGCTTACATAGCCGATGCCTCTGCCAAATCAGTTAAGTATTCGGCCCATACTACTGCTCTTATGAATTCTCCTAGGAGAGCTTTGTGGTTGAAAACTTCCAGGAGCACGTCTCAGGGTTAATGGGACCGCACCTGGAGCCACAGGTCTTCAAACCTGAGGGAACCGAAGGCAATAAAACTCGCTTTTCTGCACTTTGAACCATCCATTGGGGGAGAATCATGTGCAGGTACTGCAGGACAACGCCACTGCAGAGGCTTACATAAACAAGCAGGGGGGCACCAGATTGCACCTTCTGATGTCGCTAGCATAGGACATTCTTCCGTGGGCAGAGAGTAACCTGTTGTCTCTTACAGCAAGCCAATTGCAGGAGAAGCTGAACACTCTGGCATATTTTCTGAGCAGTTAAGAGCTGGATTTTCAGACGTTTCACATGTCAACCTGCAATTGGGGCATTCCGGAAGTGGATCTTTTTGCGACAAAAACTAAAAAGTGAATACTTTTTTCTCTTTAGATGAAAATGATGGTGGCTTGGGAGTTGGAGTTGGTGCTTTTGTGCACCCCTGGAAATTTCATCTGGTTTATGCTTTTCCCTCCTTCAATCTGATACCCAGTCATTTGGAAGTTGCCAAAAGAAGAGACCACAATGATTTTGATTGCACCTTTTTGGAGCAAAAAGGCCATGGTTTACGGCTGTTCATGAATGGAGCTGCAAATCCCCCTGGTTATTACCAGTTAAGAGAGATCTTTTGCATCAGTGGTTACTCCATCACCCTCAGGTTGAGGCCCAGCGTTTGGTAGCTTGGTTTCTAAAAGGGACATCCTTATCAGTAAGGACCTTTTTGACAGAGTAGTATCTACTTTGCTAGGCAGTAGAAAGCCTACTCCTTCAGCCATTTATCAAAAAGTGTGGAAAGTTTTTTCCTCATGGCGGGTGACAGACAGTTCAGGAAGTAAGTCAACGGTGGCATTAGCGCTGGACTTTCTTCAGCAGGGGTGAAAATGAACTTACCATGCAGCACTCTCAAGGTGCAAGTAGCTGCTCTTTCCAATTTTTTGGATATTAAGTTAGCTGAGGAACCTCTTGTTAAAAGGTTTTTGACAGTAGTAAGCAGGGTGCGTCTGCCAAAAAGTAAAAGCTATTCATATTGGGACCTGTCAATTGTCCTTCAGGGGTTTCTTAAACTACCTGTCGAACCTATACAGGATTGTTCCGTTAAAACACCCTGAAAACAGCTGATGGCTATAGTTTCAGCTAGGAGAGTCAGTGAGATCCACGCTTTCTCCATTGCGGACCCTTACTGTATGGTCCTTCCGGATAAAATCATTCTGAGACCAGCTTTCCTACCAAAAATAGCTTCCACATTCCATAAGTCACAAGGTGTAATCATTCCATCTTTTTGTACCAATCCAAATGGCAAGTAATACACGTCTAAATAAAACTAGTTCTTGGAGAAGATCCAGCAATCACGGGTCCAAAAAAGGTCAATAGAGCTTCCAAAAGCACCATCGCCAAGTGGATCAAATTGGCAATCGTTTTCAGAACCTGGCATTGCCAGGCAATACTACAGCACACTAAACAAGGGCCTTGGTTTCTTCATGGGCTGAAAGAGCAGGTGCTATTCCAGATCAGATCTGCAGAGCGGCTACCTGTTCCAGCTTCCAGACCTTCATCAGACATTACAGGATTGAAGTGTTTGCCAACCAGGACCAGGCATTTCGTAGAAAGGTCCTGCAGGCAGTTGTCTCACCCTGAATAAATGAGTATGGTTCTTGCTTGTCCTCTCATAGGCTGTCTTGGAAGATGACTGAGGAAAACCGGAGTTAGGTACCAGGTAACTCTGTTTCCAGGAATCTTCCAGGACAGCAGGGATCCCTTCCCTGAATATTTTCTGGTGATTTACATTCTCTTGATTGTTTTTGCTCCAGTTCTCCTGTTGACTGAGGTAGGGATGTGCTGCTGTCTTTTTATTTATTGTGGATGATGTGTTTCCTGTTTCAGGTGGGCAGATCCATCTTTCATAGGCTGTCCTGGAAGATTCCTGGAAACAGAGTTAACACGTACCTAACTCAGGTTTTTTCCCACCATTGTTTTCGTCGGCTGTTAGCATTGGTTTTGCTGTTTGCCCTACCCTCAGTTGGACTTCTTTGGGAGGTCCTTGTGTTCCTGACTTCTCCTTATCCTGTTTTTCTTGATGCATGATAAGGAAAACAGGATTTTTGTACTCACTTTAAAATCCTTTTAAATTCATCAATGGCGCTTTGGACCCACTCCTCTGTGTTTATGATCTACTTCAATTACTGCTTTCCACAAAACCTAAGCATTGACTCAGTTTTCCAGAAAACATTTTGGTGCTGTGTCCCTTAATAAACTCCAGTAAAAGGATTTTACAGTAAGTACAAGAATCCTATTTTTTTGCCAGCTTTCCCTCTGCTTATCATTTACATCATGTCCAATAGGAAACAGTACAGTTTAAGTGTTACTCTCTTCAATGACAATAATATTATGGTTTCTAATCACAGTTACATATTCGGCTGCCACAGCAACAACCTCCTCAGGCCACCACCCAGCAGCCTCAGCAGGCCTCTCAAGCCACAGTCCAAACTCCAGGTCAGTCTCAGAATCCACAGGCGGCAGCCATGTTAAGACCTCAGAATCCTGGAGCCAACCCTCAGCTTCGCAACCTCCTGCTCAGCCAGCAGCCGGTATGTATGAATGATTGTGTTGCATAAGGAATCTACCTAAAGTTGAACACTTTTTGTTCTGTCTTAATGTAGACTGGACATGTAACATAACCCGAAGCAACTTTTGGTAAAGTAACACTTTTTGTTGGAAACAAAAGTCACACAGTTTATTCTGTACAACAAAACTTAGCCGTTTCTGCTTGTAACCATGTCATTGCTGAGCAGGTCTGCTTCCACAGAACAAGATTAACTCCTGTAATGTAAAAGGCACATCCCAGTTTGCTGTAGGCTTAAATAAACTAAAGGGCACAGAAAGAAAAAATGCATGCCTAGAAAAAATGGAGAAGAAGAGTTGTGAGTAGCCACTCATTTTATCAGGACCACAGAGCTCACACTATAAAATGCTGTTGTAAAAATTAGAGGTTTTGGCAGCTAAAGGCCTGTTTGGATACAGCGAGCGAAAAGCTGACATTCCTCTCCCAGAGAAGGGAGCAGATAGAGTTCATACATTACCCATGTTGTTAAATATAAAATTGCAGGTGCTTGTTAAAGGGAATGCCTTTCATATGATACCTTTGTAGTATCTATACCCTCCTTGCTTTTGTTCTCTTCATCTTTTACTCAGGGATGGAAAGGGGGTATGAAGCCTATTCTCTGCGTTAATCACTAACACCGCTACCTTCCCCAACCAGGTTTAAATTTAGCTTTTCCAGATAGGAAATGCCATAATCACCTGAAAATGTGAAATAGAAGTTGTGTGGCAATTGTTCACAGGAACAATTGGCCTAACCAGCAGCACAACCCCAGGAACATGGGCCCACAGTTTCCATTAGAAATAATATATAGACCATTGGAAGCAGAGAGACCAAACATTGCTTCCAGGTGGACAGACTGGAACAGGCAATTTTTTTAACGTAATTTCCACCAGGTAGATAGCAATGGCTTGAGCCACAGCACCTACATAGATGGTGATTACTCCCATGGTTTAAAGGATAAGTGCACTTTAAAACAAGGTGCATTTATCCTTTTGACCCCGCCCCCTGACCTAACTTAACCCCTGCTTCATCCTGCACAGATGCATAGTTACCTCAATCTGACAAACATGGTTTCGCTGTTTGTTTACATTCAGTGCTGCAAGTTTTCATTGCCCTGGCTGCACCTGCGCATTACAGCCCTATAAACTTTTATGGAGCTGTCTCCGATCTTCTCCAGCCTTGGGACACAGCCCAATAGAAATCTTTGGGGCACTAATCACAGGAGTGGTCAGGACAGTGAACACTTTCACCACTGGATGTAAAGAAACAGTGTAACTGTGGCCATTGGGTTTAGGGTAAGTATGCATATGTGCACAGGAGGGTGGGTTAGGTTAGGTCAGCAGAAGGGGGCCAAAAAAATAAATGTACTTTGTTTGAAGTCCACTTATTCTTTAAATACTAGCAACTCTGTCTGTGAACGGCAGGGTCTGCTTCTCAGTGACAACACTACATGCCGCACTAAAAACCCACTCAGAAAGCACACTGAAAGCCAGACAAGCCAGAATATATGAAACAAGTTTTGACTGGTTTTCAGACCTTGCAACCCCAGAATTCACTTCTGTCGCATCCAGTGGTGCTGCTGCTGCTTGCTAATACTGCCGATATGTTGTCCAAAACTGAGATGGATTTGTGGGGGACACGGTTCCTCTAGGTAGCCAACCTAGGAGAAAGCCTCTGCCATCAGCCCTCTGAGGGCTGCGCAGGACTGCTGCAGTCTTTTCTCTTCCTTTGCCACACCCCAAAACTGCACCATATTTCCCTTGTACTTGCACCACCAGGCTGAAAACATGAGCATAAAAAGCCATGTGAGTAGGTCCCACGGCCTTTGACTCCCTCCTACTGGCTTCCTCACCTCCGACACACTCTGTCTTTCCTATCTATGCCATACTCTCCTCCTTGATCTTTTCAACCCTACCAAACTATACTTCTGCGTAGACACGCGAGCTGGGGTTCCCATTACAGAAGCGGACTGGGAGAAATCGTTTGCCCTCACCCACTTCCTCTCCGTCGCCAGTAAGGCCCATGAAAAGAACCTGAAAGTACTCGTATATCAGATGGTAAAGATGCCCGGAGGTTCTCCACCGATATTACCCTGAGGTGTCTGACACCTGCTGGCGCTGTTACAACTCCTTAGGTAACATGACACATATCTGGTGGAGCTGCCCTCTGATACAGGGCTTCTGGAAGGGGGTGCTGCGGGTATACCTCAGAGTGACAGGTACAGTGATTATGAATGACCCCAAAATTCTGTTAATATCGATAATACCTGGGTAACGTCGGTCGGCGAGAGGTGGTCTCTCGCGGCACTTCCTCGCGGCTGCAGGAGCAGTTATCCCACGTCGCTGGCGTACATCTGTGGCCCCCACCCTCGCGGAATGGGCTGTGGAGATGGATCGTATAGCAGACCTGGAAGGCCTCTTGGCTGAGGAGCGTGACACTGGGGATAAGTATGTGCGCACTTGGTCCATCTGGACCGTCTTTGGAGCCTTAGCAGGCTTCGTTGAGCCCCTTACTCCTTGACCTGCTTGCCGACCAGGTGAAATCGATTATATGACAGGGAGTGGGCAACTGATCTGCCTCCCCTCTACTCTTTCTGGCCCCTTTTTTTGTTTGTTTTCTGCCTCTCTATTCCCTTTACTTTACTTCTCTCCCTCCTGGGGGTTTAGCGTGAATGCCTTGTCCTTAATACTGCTTAAACTCTACTGGTGACATAGCACAAAAAATAAATAAAATAAAAAATGTGTACAAAAAAAAATAATAAAAAAAAGCACAACCCTTCCCTTCCCCCACATAACACACACAGATTGTGGTGCACACCATGCACATGCGCTGCAGTGCGTTGTTAGAACGCATCGCAGTGCATGATCTTTTTTATTTTATTTTCTTTAAAAAAAACATTAAATTAACTGTGGCAGCGCATGGCAAAGCTTTGTGACTCATTGCCATGCGTTGTGATACCTTGTGTTGCAATTAAATATACACCTGTATCATTTTATCACAACACAAACACCAAAACAATTTTTTACATAAGTCGATTATTTACAGTTTTGCATACCTTCATTTTTTTACCTTTTCGCAAAAAGGCGCAATTACAAATTTGCTAATATTTGTTATTTATTAACTCAATACAGTTTTATCTTTTAGATTTAGTCAGAAAATATTTTTTTTTGTGCACGGATACTGATTTTGGTGTGTTTTAACAATTGAATTGTGTATTTTTATCGGTTTAATATTAATTTGAGAAACATTTGCGCAATTATCGCAGGGCCTACAAATTTAGTATCACCATCTTTTTATTCTACCGGGCCTGCGCTTTCAGAAAATATATGGTTTGGGGGGTCTTTTACAAACGCTAGCAACGCAGCAGTTGAAAATCAAATCAATAGGAAAAAATTGCAGAAAATTCAAAAATGGCTTGGCCAGCTGATTTGAAAAATGTTCCGGAGGGCTTGGCAGCGAAAGGGTTAAAAGAGAAGTAAAGCGACTCTGTTTTTGGGCTTTATTTCTCTTTTGGGTCAAAGGATTACATTTACTTATATACTCCTATGACCCAAAGTCAGCAGATGACACTCTAATGCCCACAACACAAAGCCGCACCACAACCAGGAAGGATCCCGACAATATTGTGTTTTGATCCACCTTAGCTGCCCAGGTAACAACATGTATTGTATCCTTTTGTTGTTAATATTTTAAAATAGTACGGTTTCTCAAAATTCTGTACCTCCAGTTTGTGAAAACTCTGTAAGGGGAATTTATCAAATCTGGAGCAGCTGTGCACTGCAACCAATCAGCATCCACCTTTCATTTTCAAATCTTAACTGAACAAACTGAAGAGAGAAGCTAATTGGTTAACATGGGCAACTGCTCCAGATTTTGATAAATTCCCCCCAATGTTTTTTTGGTGTTCTTACCTGTAAGGATATACATCAGAGCGGTAACAAACCAAGATAGGGCCGTGCATCTACTATCTGTAAGCCAACAATTCAATTTTTTCAGATTTTTTTCTATGTAAGATTATTAGTAGTGAACATAAGCTCATGGGGATTTCTTTTGATGCTAGTGCTGGGTTTGGGCTGGTGGAGATGGGGGTGATTAATGAAATAAATGGGAAGATGTTGGTTAATTTCCCAATGCCATCTTATGTGGATTAGGGAACCTATGTACCTTCGGTGTCCCCAGCATAGCAGTGGCAGATTATGGCTGATCCTATCAATTCTGTAAGTCCAAAATATGTGGGAACAGCTTTTAGAAGATATTCTAGTATATTGAGAAGATCAATTTCCTTTTCTGCCTCTATTGATGAGAGCAATGAAGGCATTTGTTTTTTTCTGCCTACTGCCCCAGCTTTAAAAAAAGAAAATCTCCTTGTTCCCCTAGGCGCTTGCTGACAGAAAAAGGATTTTTTTTTCTTCACACCATCAAATCTTTTTCATCAACGTTCACCTCCTCCAAAGAACTTTGATATTATTGAAGCTGCATAGCGGGGATGGAGTTATAGTCCATTGGAGGCTCCAACTTAGTGTCCAGCATAACCCACTGGATGAGGATGGCTCTGTGCTGTATCCTTCAATAAACAGAAGAAAGGATTTTACAACAATTAGAAAAGATTATATCCCCCCACCGCTCCTTTTAGGACTGCTTTTGAATGTCTACAGGTCTGCTGTGTCTTCCAGTGCACGTTCATTGAAAAAGGGATTTTCTTTGTACTTATAACATCCTTTTCTAGATTAGTTTAGTAGGGAGACACAGATCCTGCAGTTCTGTGTTGGTTCCCTTGCAATTACCATTGCCTATGGTTTGCTGGAAATCTAATATTCTATATTTCTTCTGCCTGTTCAGGGTACTGCTAGTTACTCCTGGTCCTTTATTTTCAGTGTATTGGGGTATAGGTTACAGAGTAACAATCATACCTTTTTGATTATTGTTCTACCTTTAAGGGGCAGGGCTTAAACCCAGTGGTCTGCTGTGTTCCCAATGAATTGAAAGAAAACCATGGCTCAACTTTGTGGCCATCGTTTTCTTTAGGGTCACAGGAGGACATTTGCTATGTCCTCCTGTGACCCAAAACCAAGCATATAGTGGGCTGTTGGCCTCTGTATGCTGACCGTGCTGAGCCGCGCTGCGGTCGGTAAAGTTCTCGACAATATTGTTGCACGCCGCCACCTGATTGACAGCTGGCTCTGCCTCTCTAGAGCCAGAGCCAGCTGTGCCCATCCTTTCTCCCGTCTGTCCCTCCAGTCAGTGGTGGAGGAACAGAGAGGTAAGGGGGGGATCCCTGCGGGGAGTGGTGACTGACAGTCACAGCTCTCTGCAGGGAGAAGATCAGGAACTGAGTGATGAGCGGTATGTGATCGCTCAGTTCTCGATCAATAGAGCTGACGTGACAGCTTCAGTGTCACACGTGGAATCTAATTATGGGGATGAGTGTATTTCCCTCACCCTATAATTCTCTAATCGTGAAAATATTTTTGTTTATGTAATGCTAATGAATTTCTAATAACCATGGTATTGTGAAAATCCTTTTTGTTATGAAGATCAGCCAGTTTAATGAGTAAACTGAATTAAACAAGTCATCACAGAACTCTCTTTTCATATGGCTCAATCTGCAGTTTCAGTGAGGCAGGGCAGGCCTGAATGAAGAGGACTACTGCCTTTTGTACTGTCTCTACATTAACCCATAGTGCTATGACGCTTTTTTGTTACGTTATGTTTTAAAAATGCAAACGTCATTTTGAAAGTTTTTCAACTTAAGCAAATTAAAATAAAGTTAATTTAAAATCACACAATTTGGTTGAAATCATTTGAATGTAATGACTTCTTCCCTGCGTTGCAGCCACAGCCCAGTGTTCCTCAGACTCAGCAACCTTTGCACCACCTGCAGCAGGCAGCACAGGGCATGCTCCCCCACCAGGCACTTGGGCAACAAATGCAGCACCAGGCCCCTGGACAATCACAGTTGCAGATGCCAGGACAGTCACTTATGCACCAGGCCCCAACACAGCAGTGGGGCAATCAGATGGCACAACGGGCACCTATGCCAGGTAAGATTATTAATATGGTAATATTGTATATGTCAGTGCTTAGCTTGCAATTCCAGTTACATAAGGATGGAAAAACACAGCTGTCTATCAAGTTTAACCCCTCACATTTAACTCCGCTTTGGTCCAGAGAATGAACTTGCACAACTGTTGCCAATTTTGCCTTACAAGAGGTACAATCTTCCTTTAAGGACCACAAGGTTGGCTGGCTGAATTCCCTAGGACACAACATTTCTTTTAGTCTTTAGATTCTATAATCCTGGATATTGGTTTCTATAATTGACACCAAGTCTTTTTTTCTAATATCAGTATTTCAGTCATTTTTTTTTTCTAAATTGGTAAAATATTCCACAAATTAGTATGTAGATCGTGGGGGGTATTTTATGGGCAGATTGTGCAAACTATGTTATGTGCATGACAGTGGGTTTGACCATGGTCTCTGCGTGCAGGAGAACAGTTTAAAGGCTAGGTATACAGATGGTACAACAGCAGGCATGATGAGCAAGGGAGGAGTATTCAGGCTATCACAGCAGGCAGTATGTGCACAGGAGAAGTGATGGTGGGCAATATGTGCATGAGAAGAGAGTATAAGGGTATGACAGTGGGCAGGATATGCAGGAGCAGAGTTTGGAGCATATTAGAACGGGTAGTGTGTGCAGGAGAGGACAGCATACACCTTGTGCAGATGGGGTGTGTAAGAAATAGGGGGGTAAGGAGTGAAAGTGCAGGAGAACAAATTAGAATGGTATACATTTTGTATGTATCTGCTCAGCTCAGGGCACTTTCCGATGTGCAGAAGAGATTGATTATAAAGAGGGAGATGAGGCCAGCAGTGACAAAAGAAGATTAAGGAGCAGTGAATGTGTGTATTTATATATACATGCATATGTTAGGGGTACGTAAAGTGACACTAAACTCAGGAATTAAATCTTAAAAATGCATTGAAGTACCCTAACTATTAACAAAAATGTTCCTTATTTGTGTATCACTCGGCTGTAGATCCTCAAATCATCTCTGAATCAATGCTGACACTGTCCTTCCTTCTGGAGGGTGGCTACTTTTGCTCCCCATGGACCCTGTGGGTGTTGTAAAGTAGCCACCGCTCCAAACTCGCTCCTTTGATGGACTACAATCTCACGTTTAGTTTACTAATTTGTATTGAAATTATAGTCCATCACGGGAGCGAGCTTGGAACGGTGGCTACTTTACAACACACACAGGGACCATGGGGAACAAAAGTAGCCACCTTCCCGAAGGAAGGACAGTGTCACCAATTCAGAGATGATTTGAGGATGTAGGGTAGAGTAGTACTGAGTACTGGAGGCTGTGGAATTCCTGGTGAAGCTAATATGGGAGGACATTAAGCCAATTTTTCTTACATGGTAGAGAAGACATGGCTGCTTTCAGTCCTGACAGAAGTGTCCTCTCTCCCCCTGCTCCCTCAGTCAGAGTTCTGGCCCCAGGATACCAGCCTGCTCTTAACTACAGGAGCAAGAGCTGAAGTTCCTCAATAACAAGCTGGCCCTTTAAATGATGTGGAGGTGGACAAGTCTGCTGAATCTGCAGCTGGAGGACAAACAAGAGGAAGTAGTTTGGGAGGCAGGGGGTTGCATTGCCAGAAACATAGCCAAGATTGCACATGTGCCTGTGTTTCTGGTTAGTGACTATTCATGTCCACTACCCTGTTAATACTAATTACGTGCCGTATATAATTCAGTAACTCCAGTGAGGAGGTCTGTCTTAGCTCAATATCAGCATATCTCCCTGCCTTGAAGTTGTCTTCCTCCTGCCACCCTAGCCTTACATAATGAGTGAACTCACCGACACTGGCCATGGAGTGAAATATTTTTGCAAGAATATATCTTTTTGATACACTTACAAAAAGATAACACTTTTTGTTTTCATTTTGGATAGAGCTGGAGAGGGTTAAACCCTTATCAGTTTGTTTTTTTACTGTGTCCCATTGAGAAGATTTCCTTTAACTTATTGTCTTGAAAACGCAACAGAAAATGAGAGGAAATATCCTGTGAGAGAAATTCCCATCTTTTTGCAGTTCTTGCTAGAACATTTGTCCCCATTGAATAATTTACCTTGACCTCTGGTGACCACTGTGTCAAATTTTGGATTTCCCCTCACTATGTTCAGCGCTGATTGCCAGGACAAATAAAGGGGGAACTCTCCCTAAGCAGGACAACGACCGCGATAACAACTTACATAGGTTGAAAAAAGCCCATCAAGTTCAACGTATAGAGATGAGAAAAAAAAGAAAAGCTTAAACAGAGCGCTATGCCCACAGTTACCCACTTTTGATCCAGAGGAAAGCAAAAAAAGAAAACCCCCTATTGGGCATAGTTCAATTTGTTTCAAAGGAAAAAATATTCCTTCCTGATCCCAGGGGTGTCAAACTCAATTTAATCAAGAGCCGCATCAACATTATGGTTGCCCTCAAAGGACCTGTAAGACTATATAAATGTATCTAATATTTATCATAATTGCCTCTGCATTCCATTATCACTGGTTTTAGTAATAACTTAATACCTAGATCTGAAAGTAGAAGTCTAGGAAATGGCTTAGTGGGCCGGATTCGGCCCCTGGGCCTTGAGTTTGACACATGTGCCATAAGGAAATCAGATATTCCCTGGATCAATGATCTAAGAACTCAATATCCGGTAATATTCTGTGCATTTAGGAATACTTCCAGAGTTTTTTAATTACAGTATTGAAAGGGGATCTACTCCTTCCCCACTCTATCCAAAACATTCAAAAAAAGTTTTGCCTCTACACACACTTTAAATGGAAAACATTTAACTGTAAAAAATGTTGATATTGTATCGGCTGGGTGTATCCTTATTTCGTTTTGCCTTTAGTCTATTTTGCTTAAGTGAAATAAACTGCGAGCTAACTACAAAATATTAGTCAAGAGCTAAAGATTTTCCTTCAAATACATTTTCTGTTCATTGAATTCTTATTGTTTTAGGAGTGATGATGAACACAGGGCCCCGTGGACCAGTTACCCAGCCAGGACTTCAGCAGGTTCAGGCTCAAAGTGTCATGGAGGATGATATCCTAATGGACCTAATCTGAAGATAAAGCAGGATTTTCCTTCTTTATGAACTGCGATTCTCTTTTCCCCTTAAACTTAAAGAGATTATCCAGGAAAGAATGAAACCATTTACACTTACCGGACAAGGGACACTCCTAAGTGATTTATAGTCCTCTGCTCATCATTTTTTTACAGAATATCCTATGGGCTGTGTATAGTCTGAGAGCCCTTCATAAAAACGCCATTGTTCAGATGGACCATTTGTTAAGGGAGGTGCTGCCGTAAATGTTTACAAACTTGAATATGGATCCAAGGAGTCCTGCCATTTACAGGTAATCTGCCAGAGCATTGCTGGATTTTAAAGTTTCTCATAGAAGTGGATGGCTGTAATCTTTGAAAAAAGTCCCCTTTTCTGGATGAGCGTATCCGTTCTGATGGAGGCACCTTACAACTTACCAATAGGCCCAACTAGACTGCCATCTATGTGCAAAAGTGGGCTATGTAGTTGCTCTTTTCATATCTACATATCAATGTCCAGGAATCTCTAAGAAGGACTTGGAAGGATAGTCTTTTGAATTCCTCATGCACTCCCTTCAGCACCTCACCAGTTTGCATTCAGTTTTCAATTCTAACCATGACAAGCTGATAACAATCATGTGAAAGCCAGAATATGGTGCTGCTTCTTTACATCCCTCCAGGTTCTGGCTTATTTGGTTAGATTTCATGGTTCAGTGGATAAAAGCGTGTTACAGAAAGTACCCCTTTTTCTGGTGTTTTGTGATATCTAATATACACAGTAATGTGTCTACATGGTTAATAATTAAACTTTATTTTAGAAGTTACTTGCTGGGTGTTGAATTTTTCTGCATCTGTCCATGCTTCTGATGCTTTAAGAAGAGTGATAATAACATTCATTTGTTTTGAAATGTGTAATACAGTTGTGATCAAAATGATTCAACCCCTATTGCAAATCAGGTGTATTGGCAAAAGTTACAATTTCAGTTGTTTGCGATGGACAAATCAAACAAAAGAAATTGAAATAGGTCAACACAACGAATGTTTCAAGTAGTTTCCCCAAATTCTACTGTAAAAATGCAATTTTTAATAACTTCTGCAGTCTCAAAATTATACTGTAGAATCCCTCACAAGAGCACAAATCTGAGATTTCTGAGAAGGCGGTTTGAGAAAAACCCTCAAGTGATTGCAGAAGACCTGCAGCAAGACTTGGTGGTAACAGGCACTGAGGTTTCAGTTTGCACAGTAAGGCGCGCAGTAAATGCAGGTTTTCATGCCAGAAATCCGAGATGTGCACCACTACTGACCCAAAAGCACAAAAGTCGGCTCCAATAAAGTCATATAAATAAGCCACATTCTGGTTCTCTGGAGCGATGAAAGAAAACTGGAACTTTTTGACCCTATGGATCAGCGGTATGTCTGGAGGAAGAAGAATGAAGCGTACACTGAAAAGAATACTGCCTACAGTTAAGCATGGTTGTGGCTCGGTGATGCTCTGGCGCTGCTTTGCATCCTCTTGCACTGGAAACATAGATGTGTGCCTAGGCACACACTAATCAACCCGATCGCAACACCACAAGCTGTGCTCTGATCGGAAGCCTGCTCCTCCCAGAGGCTGCCAGGGATGTGCAGAGAACTAACACGTCTAAAGGGATGCCAGGGATGCTGTGTTTGATATAACTCCGGCGCACTAAAGCACACTGATCTCTGCTCCAGACGACCTCGGCCAGCAACAGCTCCTAGTAGTCTGCAGCACTGAACTTGAGATGATGAATGCAGTGCTGGCTCTCCAAGCAAGGGACTAGACTTATGACGGTGTTATCAGTTAAGGTGAGACAGCAGCCAGGCTTCACTATGGTCATGCTTTTCTCCTATTTGTGTCTCCAGCAGATGACGGGGAAGGTAGCCCTCCTATGTGTGTATGCAGCACCCTGCAATGGGGTTCTGGCAGCAGCAACAGGCAGGTCAGACAGGCAATTTTCTGGATGCTAAACAAGGGCTAACACTGGCCCAACTACCAAGGTCGCATCGATCATGTGCGACTGGACCCAGGTTAGTATTAACCACCCAGTGTTTGACCATTCTTCCAGAAGTGCATTGGTGAGGTCAGGTACTGATGCTGGACGAGAAGGCCTGGCTCGCAGTCTCCGCTCTAATTCATCCCAAAGGTGTTCTATCGGGTCAGGACTCTGTCCCGATGTTGGAACAGGAAGGGGCCATCCTCAAACTGTTCCCACAAATTTGGGAGCATGAAGTTGTCCAAAATGCCTTGGTATGAGAGTTCCCTTCACTGGAACTAAGGGGCCAAGCCCAACCCCTGAAAAACAACCCCACACCATAATCCCCCTCCACCAAACTTTACACTTGGCACAAGTGAAAGGCAAGTACCGTTCTCCTGGCAACCACCAAACTCATATACGTCCATCAGATTGCCAGACAGAGAAGTGTGATTCGTCACTCCAGAAAACACGTCTGCACTTCTCTAGAGTCCAGTGGCGGCGTGCTTTACACCACGGCATCCGATGCTTTGCATTGCACTTGGTGATGTAAGGCTTGGATGCAGCTACTCGGCCATGGAAACCCATTCCATGAAGCTCTCTACACACTGTTGTTGTGCCAATCTGAAGGCCACACGAAGTTTGGAGGTCTGTAACTATTGACTCTGCAGACAGTTGACGACTTATGCGCACTTTGCGCTTCAGCATGCGCTGATCCCGCTCTGTCATTTTACGTGGCTGAGTTGCTGTTGTTCCCAGTTGCTTCCACTATGTTATAATAACACTAACAGTTGAAAGTGGAATATTTAGTTTTAAGGAAATTTCACGGATGGACTGGTGGCAACCTATCACGGTACCACACTTGAATTCACTGAGCTCCTGAGAGCGACCCATTCTTTCACAAATGTTTGTAGAAGCAGTCTGCATGCCTAGGTGCTTGATTTACTACACCTGTGGCCATGGAGGTGATTAAACACCTAAATCCAATGATTTGAAGTGGTACCCCAATACTTTTGACAATATAGTGTATGTATATACAGTGTGGCAAATAATGATTTGATCCCCTGCAGATTTTGTAAGTTTGCCCACTTACAAAGAAATGAAAGGTCTATGATTTTTATCATAGGTGTATTTTAAATGATAGAGACAGAATATCAACCAAATATCCAGAAAAAAACACATGATACAAATGTTATAAATTGAGTTGCCGTTCAGTGAGTAAAATATAGTATTTCGTCCCCAAGCAAAACATGACTTAGTACTTGGTGGAGAAACCCTTGTTGGCAAGCACAGAGGTAAGACGTTTCTTGTAGTTGGATACCAGGTTTGCACACATCTCAGGAGGGATTTTGGTCCACTCTTCTTTACAGATCTTCTCTAAATCCTTAAGGTTTCTTGGCTGTCGCTTGGCAACTCAAAATTTCAGCTCCCTCCATAAATTGTCTTTAGGATTAAGGTCTGGAGACTGGCTAGGCCACTCCTTGACCTAAATGTGCTTCTTCTTGAGCCACTGCTTTGCTGCCTTGATGGTATGTTTTGGGTCATTGTCATGCTGAAAGACCCATCCACGACCCATCTTCAGTGTTCTGGCTGAGGGAAAGAGGTTCTAATCCAAAATTTTACGATACATGGCCCCGTAATGCGGCAAAGTCGGGCTGTACCTTTAGCAGAGAAATAGCCCCAAGCATAATGTTTCCACCTCCGTGCTGGACTGTGGGGATGGTGTTCTTAGGGTCATAGTCAGCATTTTTCTTCCTCCAAACGGCGAGTTAATGCCAAACAGCTCAATTTTGGTCTCATCTGACCGCAGCACTTTCTCCCAATCCTTCTCTGAATCATTTAGATGTTCATTGGCAACTTCAGACGGGCCTGTACATGTGCCTACTTGAGGAGGGGGACCTTGAGGGCGCTACAGGATCTCAATCAATGGCGGAGTATTGTGTTACCAATGGTTTGTTTGGTGACTGTGGACCCAACTGCCTTGAGATCATTCACAAGCTACTCCCGTTTAGTTCTGGGCTGATCCCTGACTTTTCTCATGATCATCCTTACCTCATGAGGCAAAATCTTGTATGGAGCTCCAGACTGAGGGCGATTGATGGTTATTTTGTATTCCTTCCATTTGCGAATAATCGCTCCAACAGTTGTTTCCTTCTCACCATGCTTCTTGCTGATGGTCTTGTATCTCATTCCGGCCTTGTGCAGGTCTACAATTTTGTCCCTAACGTCCTTTGACAGCTCTTTGGGCTTGCCCATGGTGGTGAGGTTTGACTGGAAGAAAGAGATTATGTGGACAGTTGTCTGTTATATACATAACGAGTTGTTGAACTGCAACTCAGTTTATAACATTTGTATCATGGGCAAGCGTTCCGCTAAGGTGTTTCCCTACATTCCCTTTTTTGACGAGTTCATTTATAAGGAGTGGAAACGCCGGTCCAAATCCTTTGCAGTCCCGAAGCGCTTTTCGGATCGCTATCCATTTGAGGAGAGTTTCCTGTCCAAGTGGGCTACTCCGCCGGTGGTGGACCCCCCGGTCTCCCGCTTGAACAAGGCCACTCTTATCCTGGTTGAGGATTCACCTTCCTTTAAGGACCCCACTGATCGGAAGGCTGAGGCGGTTTCCCGCACATTGTTTTCCGTGTCTGGGGCTCTGATGCGCCCTGCCCTGGCGTCTGCCCTGGTTTCGCAGACCCTGACGGAATGGGCGAAGATGCTTCATCAGGGGCTGGCGGAGGAACAGGTCTCCCCCGCCTACGTGGATTTGGCGGAGCAGCTAGTGCAGGGCCTTAAGTTTGTCTGCAATTCGGCCCTGTATGCCGCGCCTCTGGTGTCGCGAGTGTCAATGACGGCGGTCACCCTTCGTCGTTTGTTTTGGCTGAAGTGCTGGTCGGCTGACCAGGCTTCCCGTCCAACACGCGTCTTTCCCCTTCACGCCTGATTACCCTACCTTTCAGGATCTCCGATCTGTTGCCCTGTGTCCTTCAATGAACGGAGAGAAAAGGATTTTACGGTGAGTACAAAAATCCTATTTTTTCTGGTATTTTGGTTGATATTTTCTCTCCATCAGTTAAAATACACCTATGGTAAAAATTATAGACCTTTTCATTTCTTTGTAAGTGGGCAAACTTACAAAATCTCCAGGGGATCAAATCATTATTTTTCTCACTGTAAAAGACAGAACTTGGCAGATACCATAGTGTATGCATGCCATGTCCTCACCAAAAGGAATTCTACATTTTACAAGAGGAGGATTAGAGTACATCTATATTTGGTGCCCTAATGAAGAAAACATCATACTTTGATTTTTTTTTTTTTGGACTGCAATGTGCATTACAATATTATGCATCAATACAATTGCTACTTATTGTAGGCTCCTCGCTTTATGTGGATACAGTTGACGCATTTTCCGACTCAGGTAAGGGTGTGAGATGGCGGATATGGAAAGCCTTTCATTATGACTATTCCTTTATCCTACTTAATATAACACATGCCTTGTAAATACATATAGTTTGAATCCCATAATAAATATGAGATGGAAAGATCAGTGGTCCAGGATATTATGTTTGATCACTGTTGAGAGATATTTACCACTTCAATGGAATTTGCGAGACATTTATAGTACCTGATGCTGGAGCAGTCTGGATGTTATTAATTTTTCAACATTTTAAAGGCTTTTTTTTGTGGGCCAGATCCAGTGGAGCAAATTCATCATATTTATTCTTCAAAAGATCACACAACCATTTAGATTTATCAGCTTATCCTTTTATAAACTCTCTACAACAGTTCACAAAGCAAATTATCAAATAAAAAAAAAAAAAGGAATGTACTCAGCAAATGTTTATTCACATTCTGGAAAATACAGTCTGGCCTTGAAAATGGCTTCACTTTCAGGAATGTCTAAGCCTGTTGGCAGTCCGATAGACACAAACTGTTCACTGAAAGGTAAAAAAAAAAACATCTTTTTTTGATAAAGGGGAAAAATGAGTATTAGCAATTTCCAATACAGTGAATATTTTGGCATTTAAATGTGAAATGTCAGAATTATCAGGAACAAAAAGTTTGTTATTTGAGATGTATTTAAATTCTTGAGATCAACTGATAAAGAATGTGAATGATCAGTATTTTATAAGGCCAAACATGGTTATTTACAACCAAGTTTGCCTTCCTCAGCACACCTTGTTGGACAAATTTTTTTATAATGGCTGCAAACTGGCCCAACTGAATCTAGTGACAATTTGTACACTTGCTGAGGGGTGATTGAGGATCTCTGTCCTCAAAGTTCAGTTTCATGAAGGTAATTTATCAACATTGGAGCAGGCAAAATCTGGAGCAGCTGTGCATGGCAACCAATCAGCATCCACCTTTCATTTTTTAAAGCTTAACTAAACAACCTGAAGAGATATTCCGATTGGTTCTTTGGGCAACCGTTCCAGATTCTGTCTGCTCCAGTTTTGCTCTATAGCGCCATGATCACTTGTATGTATAGAAAGTAGGGATGCTACGATACCACTTTTTTAAGACCGAGTACAAGTACCGATACTTTTTCTTAAAGGGACAGGTCACATTTTTTCTAAAGCAATACAAGATCATGATTTTAGGTCAGTTTCTTAATATTATGAAGAACATGAAATTAATATTTATCATGCCATTGCTAACTAAGGCTTGTATCCCCATAGTGGGGAAAATAGATGAGCACATGTCCAAACCAGAACAATGTATTGTGTGGCACAGCTATATCCAATTCTGCATACCTGGCTTTATATTATAAGAACTCTTTAACAGGGCTCAAAATTTCAAGTCCTAAGCTACTAGCCAGGCCTGAAAAGTTACTCGCCACCAGTTGCCCCACCTAACCCCCTACCCTGCCCTTAACTCCGCCAGGTCAGCGGTGTGTGAAAAGAGTGAGCGCAGAGAGCTAGCTCCGGCTCTGGATGGAACACTACCGCCGCGGCAATCGCTCGCTCCCTTCTGTTCTCTCTTCTCCTCGGGCTCTGTAGCTGCAGCAGGCTAGAAAGAGAAGAGAAAACAGAAGCGAGCGAGCAATTGCCGCGGCGGTAGTGTTCCATCCCTAGTCCCGCCGGCGAGGCACCATTGCTGACATTCCACTTTTGAGGCCTGTCTTTAATATAAAGCCAGGAATGCAGAATTGGATATAGCTGTGCCACACTATACAATAATACACTGTTCTGGAGTCTGGACATGTGCTCATCTATTTTCCCCACTATGGGGATACAAACCTTAGTTAGCAATGGCATGATCTAAATATTCAGTTCATTTCACTATTCAATGTCTTTTTATAAAGCAGGGCTGAATGTACAAAAAACGACGCGCCCGAAACTGCATGTCCCGCGCATCGGGCGATAGGTATTCGCTCCATAAGACGCAGGCACATTTTACCCCTCCTTTTAGGGGGGAAAAAGTGCGTCTTATGGAGCGAAAAATATGGTACCTCAGCTCTGAATACTGAAGATTGGCCTGGCCAGGAAGGGGGTTTAACACTCCGGTCAGCAAGTGGTTAAAGTCTATTTTTCACTTTTGCAGCCAAATTGTGACAACACATACGTTATAGTTGTTACAGGTTCTCATTATAGCTTAGCATAACTTAAGATTTTCTTTTTTTTTTTTTATTGCTTTTTGCTGCAAACTCCGAGGCTGAAAAATCCCACTTGGTTCTCCCTGTTTAGGAGGGTGCTGAGCAATTGTGTTTGTCATCATTATTCCTGTCTGTACTGTGCTGGCAGATATCCACTATACATTTTACAGTAGCTGTGCAGGAGTGTCTGTTCTAACAAAGGGTTAGAGATCTCAATTCACACCCATTCATTTTTTTTTGGTGCCCTCTCGCTAGGCATTGTATGTAAATGCACTTAAATAAAAAAATGTCCCAAAAGTTAACCATACATTTATGTGAATTTTGGCCGGAAAGAAGCAATGAACGCATATATATGTGCTGATGGAGTAATCTGTTTTCTGCAGCTCATGGGTTGGGGGTGTATGGCCAGCTTTAGTCTGACCCCATATTTGCACATTACCATCAATTAAGCCAGTTAAAGGAGAACTATGAGGTGAGTGAAAATCACTCATCCTCATAGTTCGAGCCGACGTGTGACAATGAAACTGTCACACGTCGGCTCAATAGAGTGGGAAGTGAGTGAACACATATCGTTGATCGCTCACTTCTTGATCATCTCCCTGCAGAGAGTCGTGACTGTCACTCCAGAGGGAGTTCCCCGTCCGATCCTCCAGCGCTGACTGGCGGAACAGGAGGGGGCGGGTACAGCTGGCTCTGTCGGGATCTGTCCTGGCTGCAGCTTCTCAGTACACCGTGAGCTACAGCTATACTGAGCTTTGGGTGACGGGAGGAGACTAGTTTGTGTCCTCCCGTTAGGAGAACTATGGGGAAAAGCCCTGACCCCATAGTTCTCCTTTTAAAGCTTACGTATAGTTTCTGGTGTATAAACTTGCTCCAAAGAAATGTACAAAAGGATCAAGACAATCAGGCTATTTGTGTTCTAAAGACACATCAGTAGTAGTTGTACATATACTTTCATTACTGTACACAGAAGGATAAACTTAAAGTGACATTAAACCCTCAGATTTTTTTAACATAAACCAATACTGTAGTGTGTGCCTTACTGTAATCCATGGTTGTTTCCCATCTCTTTGCTGATCTTCCTTTTAAATCCTCATGTCTTCTCATGCTGGGGAAGAACTTCCCTTTTCCGCTCAGGGCCTCTTCCTGTAGCGCTGGCTCAGGTTACAAGCCTATAGAAACGTATACACAGACACCGTGTATCCATTCCAGAGACAAGGCAGTCTGCTGCAAAACAGAAGTTCTGCCCAGCATGAGAACAGATACAGATTTAAAAGGAAGAGCAGCAAAGAGAAGGGAAACAACCATGGATTACAGTAAGGCACACATTACAGTATTGTTTTATGTTAAAAAAATCTGAGGGTTTAATGTCACTTTAAGATGGCCATACACCTTACAACCATCGCACGACTTTCATCATGCGATGGTTGTAAGGTAATTAAAAGCTCGTACGATCTGCCCATCTTGGACAGGCAGATCCTACTTGCGATCATCGCAAGCACGCTTAGGGGCGGGCTTTGGATGACTGCAATGCTGAGAAGCATTGCCTTACGAGCACGCCACAAACCCGCCAAAAATCGTATGATTTTTGGCTGGTTTTCCAGCGTGCTCGTAAGACAAAAGACGTGCGACCATACAGTAGAAACGGTTGCACGCCTTCCATACACCTGCCGATTATCTACGATCGTGGGATTTCCTGAGATAATTGTCAGGTGAATGGCCACCTTAACACTGATTTGGGGGCTTTCTAAAGATTTAAATTTCCTAAAATCAAGAATCCAGCCTCATTTACTAATCACGGCGGTACATTTCATAGATGAATTTGGTCTCGCAGGTTTTGTCTCGTCTCACTTCAGTAGAATACAAAACACAGAAATTCCACAGCCTCAACCTGCCAGCCAGCCCTGCTATAAAGGCCGGTTATAGATTCATGCATGTACCATTTTTTTCTAGTTTCACTTCAGTAGAATTCAAACATTTTGAGTGGAAATTATCAAAACTGGAGCAGACAAAATCTGGAGCAGCTGTGCATGGCAACCAATCAGCTTCTCTCTTTCATTTTCAAATCTTAACTGAAGAGAGAAGCTCCAGTTTTGTTAAATTCCTCTCTCTGTCTTTTTACCACCCAGTAAACATTTTAGATGGTCTTCCACTCTAATACAATAATATGTGAGCAACTACTGGAACGGGGGGGGGGTTCAATCTTGATCTAGACATTTTAATTTAAATCCGTAGATCTTGTGCTGCTCCCATAACTAAATGGTTCATCATTACTTGGGGTTTGTAAGGAATAACATTTTGCAGTGTAAAAATATTATTAGCTGCTTTAATCTGTGACTGTGATGTATCGTCTCTCCTCCATCCTATTGGAGGTTTCAGTTGCTGGCTGAATGACATGATAGCCATGCCCAAAGTATCAACATGTCTGCTCATTTGTCAGATTAAACAGATTTTTATTCCATTCAAAGACATTCTCATCCTAAAATTAGACGTCTTTGCCAATTGATTTTTTTTTTACTAACTGCATCATCATGGAAATACTTTTCTATATTGGACTGAACTTTCGGTATGAAAGATTGTTTAGTTTCCCGACTTTTGCTTCTTCCTTTTGTACATAATTCAGGTAACAAACTATTTTTTATTTGAATCTCATGGTACAGGTCACCTACATTCTCATTCCTAATCTGACAATTAGCACATTCTCTATAGTCCTGGTTTCAGTCCTTTGTATGCTCAGTCCTGACTTTGATGCAAACACTAAGTATAGGCGTAATACCTTTAAGGCTAGGTTCTCACCGCTCGGCAATCGTGCACGATTCCGCATGGATTGCCAGCGCAGTCAGGAGTCGCCAAGGTCTGAACTAATCGCTCTGTGGGTGCACCCCAGTCACGCCAGGTGGATTGCGTGGTTTCCCACCACGATTCCACCCGTACTTCCAAACACGTTCACGGCTAAAACAGCCGCGCATCTCGTCTTTGCAAAAAAAAAAAAAAAGATACTTGTACCTTTTCTTTTTCTGCAATTGCCGTGCGGATGTCACCCCATTGAAATCAATGGGGCCGCACTGCAATCGCTGCCTGCATTGTACAGGACCGCACGACACCCGGGTCGTGCGGTGTAGTGCAGGTGTGAACCTAGCCTAACTAAGCATCTTTAGACTGGCATCCATACAAATCTCCAAACCAAGACTTGTCAACATTTTCAAAGACTTCCAAGACAACGTGGCAAGATTAGTGTGAATAAATGAACCGGTTCACACACAGAAATACGATAAACTAGAGAAAAAGATGGAGGGTTAGAATCCTTTTAATAATAAAGGACAATGCCTTAGGTTTAACTTATCCAAAAGATTATAAATGTATTTTTAAATGATGAGTAAGCATTACCATAGAAGCGGGAACAAGCAAATGTCAGTTTAAAGTGATTGTCCAGTCAAAGCGGATTTTCTTTTATTAAAGCTTTGATCGAGTGGGGAAGGATTAGAACATCTCCAACAAGAACACTCACAAAAATATTTTTTTGTTAACATATAAAAGGCTAGAAGCAATTAGCCTTTTACTGCTGTCTGTGTCCCCCGTGGCAGATTTCCCCCTCACTTCCAGTCAGGTGAAACCATTGTCACCACAAAAACAGTATTGCTAGCCATGCACAGCTAGATAGAGCCAGTTATTGCTTCCTAAATATCCAAACGGTGATTGCATCTGATAGAATGCAGTTGCGGTCGTTTCCAATTGACTTTTGTTGAGCCGGATGGTGCTGACAGAGCCACCCATGGCTCAAATTGTGGCAGATTGAACAGGAATTGGGCCGAGTTTGAGCCATCTTTGGCTAGCGTAGTAAAAATGCAACAGGAGTTCTAATCCCTTCCCCACCCTATCAGAATAAATAAAAGGTTTCCGTTTACTTACACATTAAAGCTGAACTCCGAACAGCTAAATACACTTTTCAAATGTATATATGGGACCAATTTTAGGAGAAACTACCTGTTCCTCTATTTCTAAGATATACATATGGTTACCTCACCATCCCAAACCTGTAATTGGACAGTGAAGGACCAGCAACAGGACAGTGAAGACTCATCCTTGTTCACTTTTCTTTCTCCGCAATCAAAATGTTCCTAGCCAGCTCACATGCACTGCAGCACAACTCAGTGGCAACTAGTGGTGACCCTCCCTCTTCCAATGGTGTTAGCAAGTGGGAAGTACAAAGAAAAACGAATAGCAAATCCAAATCAGGTACTTACACTAGTTTCATAACTGTGCTGATGTTTTCCATGTTTGCCTGGAGTTTAGCTTTAGGCATTCTGCTTTAGGAGTTGGTTGACTTAGCAATCCATCCTACCAAGGTGCTGTAACCTGGCCTCCATCTGCACAGGAAGCTTTACATGGAACCTATTAAAGACAGAAGCATGGGTGCTGGCCTTGTCTGTGCATGCTCCAGGGATGTCATCTTTTTTCAGTACTTCACTTCTTAGGCCCCTTTGACACTGTTCCAATCAGGTCCACCTGTCAGTTTTTCAAGCGGACCTAATTGGAAGCTCAGTTAGCCTATGTGGACTCCGATGTAAACAGACAACAGTCTGCAAAAACAACAGAACGGAGTTCTGATTTGGCAGACGTGAACAGGAAACATCAAGAGGTAACAATGTAAAACAGACACATGTCTACTTACATCCAAATTCCCCAAAGACCTGATGTGGGTCCAGTTAGTTCAGTTTTTTTTTTCACAAGATGGGAGTAAAAAAACTGAACAGATATGGATTTCACAAGGGTGGCATTCGTTCTGTACTGCTCCAAATAGCAGGGCATCTGTGAACAGATCCCTTGCTGATCGGAATGGATGCTGCCTGTGTGAAAGGGGCCTTAGTGAGTCATTGACCCACTGCAGACATGGGCATTGCAACTGTTGTGAAAATCTAACACATGCTTCTTCCAGGACAGTTACAAGCCATGGCAGCAAGAAGAACGATTGAAAGTCATTAACCTGCTTGAGCATGTCAGCACATTTTTTTTTTAAGGCGAGTTCTAGTTTTTGATTTGCTTATGTATGATCTCCTTTGTGTTTTACAAAGTTTTTTTTTTCTTGTGGTGGATTCTCTATGGTATAGGTATACGATATGTACCTATATTGGAACTCACTCTCACTGTAGGCGGGACAGTGAAGCATTTAGGGTTTCTGGGTAAAACTGGCCTGTGCACAAATATGCTTACTCTGGTGTTGGATACCAGAATGTCATATACTTGTATGTTTTGTTTTTTTTTCTCCCCACTGTATATTTGAGAGAACACATGGTCCTGACTGTATGATGGCAGTGTAATGGTAGAATATGATTAAACATTTGGGAAGATTTTATGGGAATCAATGTCAGTACACAAGCAGCAAAGTGACAGTAGGTCTCAGGCATCGTCTACAAATGAATTATGGGAAAACTTCCTGTGCTGCTACAGGAATAGGTCCCAGGCAAAAAAAAAAAATGAAAAATTCCTGTTTTTCTTGAGTACCTCCTAAAGAGGCAGAAAACACAAATTATATTACTCTGCGTAGGAAAATATATCTCTCTCAACCCAAAGTTACATTCCCAACACAATAGGCTGTAAAGCAAATTTAACATAAGTGAATGTTATTAGAAACTCTTACATAAAAGTAACTTGTAATGAACATGCAGTGGTCCTGCTCATACCTGCAATAGCTTTTAGTGTCCCTGCTCTACCTGAATGTTGGGTTGTACTCATCAAGCAAAGTTTGATGGGATCCGGGAAGTGCTATGCTTAGCTGCTGGGTGGGTGGGGGGTTGCTAAAAGCTCCAGCAAGCATATGCCTACTTTTTAAACCAATCAATCAGCTTCTTTGAGTGACAAGGTTGTTGTAATAAAACATATGAAGTAAGAACTCATCATCCTGCCACTCGAGTCTCAGATCTGTAAAGATTCAAGGAGTAATTAATCCAAGTGCTGACATTCCAATAACAAATACAAAAATACATGCATGGTACAGCAGCCATATCAAGCAATCAGAATTAACTTTGTACTCTTCATATGTTATCAAAGTACAGGTGAAACTCAAATAATTAGAATATCGTGCAAAGTTCATTTATTTCACTAATGCAACTTAAAAGGTGAAACTAATATATGAGATAGACTCATTACATGCAAAGCAAGATAGTTCAAGCCGTGATTTGTCATAATTGTGATGATTATGGCTTACAGCTCATGAAAACCCCAAGAACCCCAAATCCACAACCTCAAAAAAGTAGATTATTACATGTAATCAATAAAACAAGGATTGTACATAGAACAATATCGGACCTCTGAAAAGTACAAGCATGCATATGTACTCAGTACTTGGTTTGGGCCCCTTTTGCAGCACTTACTGCAATTACTTTTGCACGATATTCTAATTATTCGACTTTCACCTGTATATGCTGATTTATCGATATGGGTTAACTCACGTCACATGTTGCTTTGCACCGTTTACTTAATAAGGCTGTAAGACTGGCCATAAAGGGGCCGAAAATCAGTCAATTCCTGGTAACACCGTAAATAGCGGAATTTCCATTGACAGAGGTATTCAACCATCTGTGGCACCTGGACAGCGACTACACCCGATAGTCACTTTTCAGCTGATAACTTTCCACCCCCTTCAGTTGATTTTTTTTTATTGAATTTGTCAAGCCGAGCAAGAATCAGTCAAGACTCGAGCGGTCTATGGCCAATGTAAGACTTTGTGCACCTAAGGCATCTGTTCATTATAGTTCAGATAGCATCTTGCATTCGGGTCCTTCACAATGCTATGACATACTTATACCAGCACAGACTTTGGGACATATGCCATTTAGGCCTTAAACACACAGCATTTTAATCTCTTTAATCTCACCCTGCATTTACAAAGCATTTAAACTCTGAGCAGATTTTTTTTTTAAAGCCCTTAAAAAATAGTCCCAGTAAAATACTTTTCTTGGAGTCCATTGAGGGACACAACTCTGAAGAATTCTGAGACATAGGGTGATGATTCTGCTGCTGCCGCCACCTTCTGGGGATATGGACACTAGGCATAAAATGAAAGCCTGTCACTTTAAGGCAATAACCCCTCCCACCTGGCAGTTGTAGTACGCAGTATAAAAGGAAATGAGGGGAGGAAGCTGTGTCACTCAATGGACTCGGAGAAAAATATTTTGATGGTAAGAACAAAATCCTATTTTCTCTATCGTCCATTGGAGGGACACAGAAGAATTCTGGAACATTCGAAAGCAGCCCAAAACAGGGGTGGGCACACAAAACGACCTGCCCACCAAAAAAGAATAAAAAAGGGCAGAAACTAGCATCAGAAGAAGCAGAAACATGAAACTTTATAAAACTTTGCAAAAGTGTGACCAAACCAGGTTTCAGTCTTACAAATTTGAACAACTTAAGCCTGATTGTGAAAAGCCCCAGTAGTACTAATTGCCCTAGTAGAGTGAGCAGAAATAGGAAAAGGAGGTTTTTTTTAATCCCATAGCGTATAGGCTTTACCAACCACCTGATGAATCCACTTAGAAATAGTGCAAGTAGCAACCAGACAACCTCTCCTAGGACCTTCAGGGAGGACAAAGAATCCATACATATAATAGGAAAATGTGGGAGAAAGATAAACTCCAATAGCCCACACAACATCTAAACAATGTAGAAACTCTCCGTAGGATGTAATGGAGTAGGACAAAGGAAAGGCAATATAATGTAATAAAAGAAACGGAGAGGCTACTTTTGGCAAAAAGAAAGTATGTAGTTGTAATTGTCTGCCTTGTCTTGTAGAGAACCATATTGATTCTACACTGGTTTTACAAGACTAGCAGAAGTCATGGCTACAAGGAAAGTAACCTTTTTAGTGGTAAAGAAATATCACAAATAGGCTCAAACAAAGGATGTAATGAGATCAAACAGGAGGAGCCACATGCACAACCCCTTGAATAAAGGTGCCAAATAAAGAATTAGTAGCCAGAGGTCCTTGAAAAAAAGAACAGATAATGCAGATCAATTACCCTTTATGGCAGCGAGAGCCAAACTTAGTTCTTTCCTTCAATTGGAGGTAGACCAAACACAAACGATGAAAAAGGCCCACAGGGAGAAACTCCGACTCACACCAACAAAAAATAAACTTTCCATTTATGGTAGATTTAACATAGTAACATACTATGTAAGGTTGAATAAAGACCAAAGTCCATCCAGTTCAACCCATGTATGCGAGTGTGTGTGTTTATTTTTCTGGCTCTAACAATTTCTCATATCCCTGTACATTATGCAAAAGAAAAAACGAATCCAGAAGTTTCTTGAATTTATCAATGTTATCAGCAGATACCACCACCTGTGGTAGAGAAATCCAAACTTTCACTACTCACAGTGAAATACCCTTTGCGAATTCTAAGATTGAACCCACTTTCTTCTAAGCTCGTTTACGATCCTGCTAAGCAGATGAGGTAGCAACTACAAAGAAGGAAAGTTCTAGATCAGGGTGTATTGATCCCATGGAGCCACAAATGTGTCCACAGCATGAGTAAAAAAGTAGGGAAGGTTCCAGCCCCCTGCAGGAAGAAAAAAAAAACTGTGGTTGGACTAATCACAACCTACACAACATAAAAAGGACCTCAGAAATGGTAGCTAAAACACCAGATAGGAACAGGACCATTGCAGGAAGTATACCCAGGCAGTGACTGGGAAAGCATGCGCTCTTTAAATGAAGAGATGACCACAGGAACTCCAGACCACCGCAGGATGAATCAGTACGAAGACAAGAAACGGTCTGCTTCCTGACAACTAGAGAAACTTCCTCGATTTAACTTATCCAGCATGGATCAAATAGCAGCTTTTTATAGTAGAATCTCAAAGAAACAAAACAAAATTAAAAAAAAAGCAGAAGAGAAGGAGACATTGTTTCTCCTGAGGACACTAGGAGAAACAGGCAGGTGGGAGGGGTTATTGCCTTAAAGTGACAGGCTTACATTTTTGCGTGGCATAACCCTACCTCTCAGAATTTGTGTGTATCCCTCAATGAATGATCAAGAAAAAGGGCTGTCTGTGCTAGTGCAGCCTGCAGTCATCGTGATAATGGCTTCACTGCTTTGTGAAAGGTACACTATAAAGTTTGTTTCAAGTTATAGCCAGTGCATTTCATTAAGATCTGTATGTAACAACCCCATACTAGGGGGTGAACAATATTTTGAAGGCTCCAAGAAAGCAAATCACAGCTTGGTTGCGGGTCTGCTGAATCCAGCATTCTTAAGGTTACTTTTACTAGCAAAGATTACACAATCTACTCCATTCACTAAGCTAGAACAGTTTTAATTTCCAGTAACAACCGTTGTTTTAGCAATGAGCACTGAATCGCATCTGAAAAAAGGGATAGTTATTGGTGAAGAACACATGCATTACAGCTTATTGAATAAAGTTGAATGCCTCCCTCTGTGTTTAAGGTCTTACCCTTTAACCCTATAATGGGTGTTTAAATCAGCCAAACCAGCAATTATTAGATCAGAAATAAAAACAAAGAAACACATAGTTCTGCTGGTGGAGCACCATTCACGATATTGAATTAAGAGGGGGGTAAAAAAAAAAGTGGAAGGAGAGCCCAGGCACATGACCTGTCAAAGTGACTTGCCATTCCTCTATTTGTGAAGTTCTCACTTTGGTTTTAAGAAGAAAACTCTGTGGGACACTCAAGGGCTCCACACCGCAGCCAGCATTTTATGAATGCTTAGTAAACTGCAGGCTGAAATGTGGAATAATACTACGGTGCCCAGCAGACAGCTATACTTACACTCTGTTTTAAGTTGTCCCCTTGTCTACACTTCAGAGTAATGTAAATTGCCATGTGCCAATGCTTAAAAGCTGAGAAGGTGGAGAGTAGGTAAGAAAGACACAGAGAGTTGGTTCCTTCAGTGAGTAAGGTCTATGATGCAGCAGAAGAGCAATGATGAAATCTGCTCTAGCCCTGCGGTTTAATATGGTAAGACTATGAACACAAGCTGAGGAAAAGATAGATGTGACTCAAGTCTCAGGTGTCCTGGAGACTTGAGTCTACAAACAGAGTGCATACGTTATTTTCAGTGATAAATACAACATAAGTAAACAATTCCACCAATATAATTGTTTTCCTTACTTTTGTCCTTACCAACCTTGGCCGAATTCCATACTCTCCCCTTACCAACCTTGACAGAACTCCATACTCTCCCCTCACCAACCTTGGCAGAATTCCATACTCTCCCCTCACCAACCTTGGCAGAATTCCATGCTCTCCCCTCACCAACCTTGGCAGAATTCCATACTCTCCCCTCACCAACCTTGGCAGAATTCCATACTCTTCCCCTTAACAACCTTGGCAGAATTCCATACTCTTCCCCTTAACAACCTTGGCCGAACTCCATACTCTCCCCTTACCAAACTTGACAGAATTCCATACTCTCACCTTACCAACCTTGGCAGAATTCCATACTCACCTTTTGCCAAGACAACTATCCTCTTTTTTCCCCCCAGCAAGGAGTTTGCATTTAGTCTTTGAACAAACAGCATTTTTTTTTGCAGCATGTTAACCATGTGACCTCTTTCTATTCTCTAGAACAGCACACCCTGCTATCACTGTGCACACCCACCTGACACATACTGAAGCAATGCAATGTAAACCTCTCAGATCTGAACAATTCTAAAAAGTCAGGAGGCCTCAAATGAGGTAGGATGATCTATGCAAATGGCCAGAATCTGTCTTTGGAAAACATTGAAGATAAATTCTAGACCTAGTGTTAAAGAGTACTTTCACTAGAAAGGATATATTTGTACTTGGCTAATGCAGCTTTTGAAGAAATGCCAATACAAGTTTCCTTTTGTGAAGAAAAGTTTGGTTTCAGGCAATATTGCCTGCAGCATTCTGGTAATTCCTGCTGTGCTTTGTAAATCTGCTCCAGGAAGATAGATTGCTCAATCACAGAACTGCAATCTCCAAACAGAAATCTCTAGTTTTGGCTTAAAACAGCAATTTTTAAAAGCAAAATATTTACGCAACTACATAAGCCCTTGTGCTAGAAGCAGAATTTATCTCTAGACAAGGTAACCCGGTCACATTGCTTATTTGCCATAAGAGGACAAGTAGAAGTCGCTATGCATTATGTTTAGTGAACGTGCAGTTATAATCTAATCCTGCCTTCAATTTCAAATAATCTTCACCTGTAACATTATTGATACCCTTCCAAAATAACCTCACACCTTCATAGGCAGGAGACAGACAGTGACTCCATTACAGTACACTCCCTTCCAAACTACAGCTGATTTATAACATAAGAGAAATAGAATAAAATTTTAATTCACGGGTTTTAAACATAGGTTCTGTCGATGTACTGCATGTTAACATTACAGGAGTTGACATTATTTTTAATCATAGAATATAATATACACTTTATTCTCAATCCTGGGACATGAGCCCACCATACAGTGTAAGTGCCAAAGAAAAGATCTGTAAGTGCATATAAACATTAGGAGCAGGGGAGGATTACGCATGTGCAAGATTTGCTATGAACAAAAATCAAGCCCTGTTCAATGGAAGTAGATGTGCTATTACATTTAGTAGCAAAAAGGAATTATGCCACTCTTGCCCTAGGGATAGAAGCCTTGTAGAATTGAGGATTGTGACATCGGAATTGCTTGAGAGGTAGCCAACCACACAGCATGGCAACCCTCCAACACCCCCCCTCCCCCCCAAATTTCCGATCATTAGAAAATACTACAGCGGGTTGGGAGAGACATCAAGTCACTGCCTTACAAGACTAAACTAAAGCATCTCTGTACATTTACATCTAAAGCATAACTGGCACTCAGGTTGTTATTCTATACCCAAAGACTGCTTAGAGATCTCTACAGCCTGGCAAGACTACTTTATAAAAGTCATTGTTGGTGGATCATTAAACCCACATCTAAGCCACTGCTCCACTCCATCAAATGGACGTTCAGCTAAAACTAACCAGCTTCTGAGAAAAAGGATTTGTATGATTTAGGATGAAAAAAAAACAAAAACGTGACATCTATCCCTTAGACCAATGCAGGCCTACTATGCAGAACTCATGTAAAGCTGTTGTTGTTTTCCCCATGTCTCTGCCTAAGTAGGGACATCCAGGGAAAGAAAACCCTTTTTCAGGTTATGCTTAGTCCTCCTGTGTGGCCCCGGGCAGGGTCCTCACGATCTCCACATACGTGTCTGATGTCAAGTCTATAAATGGAACTCGAGTCAGTGCTGAACATATAGGAGAGCAAAACGGAGTAATGTGCCGCTAGCCATTCTCGCCAGTGTCCGCTATTCATGGACATCCCAAATTTCAGACAGTAATGGTGGCAGTTTTTTGTCCTGTAAGCGCAGAGCAAACACCTGTTCTGAGTGCACACTGCTTAAAGTTCGCAGGCTGACCAGCTTCATTAACATACGAGGAAACATCAGGTGATCCTGGGGAAAAAAAACAAAACAGGCTCATGAAAAGGGACAATATTCCAGTCCATACACTGCGCTTTTCAAAATATAAAAAAAGCCAAAATTATGAGTGTGGGGCAGATTTATGAACGCTTGCCAACATGAGGGAAGAATGACCATTTCGTATTTGGCCATGAAGGTGGTGGCAGGAAAGCATTTTGTTGAAACTGCTGAAAACAAGGCCAATTTTATTTTTTATAATCTGCAGACATCAATTTGCATGCCTCTTTTGCTCTCAAAAAGAAACTTGCAATTTTGTGGCAACTTCTCATATACCTGAGGTCTCTTGATACGAGTGTAAGAGTGCAGAGCTTCCACATACGGTAGCTGGAGGTTCTCTACAAGCTGGTGATTCTGCACATTTGGTCTGTCAGCAGAAAAGATGTTGATTGCTATAAGCAAGGCGTACTCTGCATCATCCAACTGCATCTGCCTCATTCCACGTGAGAACTCAAAGATGGGGTTTATAAACTCCACCTGTAGTCCTGGAGTATAGAAAGAATAAGGGTTATTAGTTATTAAGAGTACAGCTTAAACAGCATTATAACTACACTCACTCAAAGTAGATCTACAGGATAGTTTAAAGCAGTTCGCCTAAAATTATTGTACCTATCCTGCTGGCCTGACCCATGTTCATTAAGGGTTAATATCTTTCCTGAAGAAAAAAATTCTTGTGTATTCCCTCCGGGTGGATCAAGTGAACAACACCAAGCTACCAGTTGTGTGGCCTGTCTGAATACTTGACCTCACCTTGAGTATCTTGAGTAGTTTGAGACCGGGACAAGTATATATGGATGACATGCAGGCACGCACATAAAGCCCGAGACAATCTGTTATGCAAATAACCAATTCAACCAGAAAATCTGTGCTTGGCCCACTCCTCTTTGTTACTTAGTCTGAGTCCACCCATCATATTGCTGGATCAATAAGCAGGTTTGGTAGGAGGGAATCAGGGTCAAGCATAGACTGCCTAGCTGAAGCTATTGTTTGCATAACAGAACAACACAGTGTAAAAGGGCTCCAGGAGTAAGGTGAAAACTCATCTGGAAACTTATTTCAGAGTCACTGACAAAGTACTAAGTAAAAAAAGATTAGCATGACAGCCTGGCAACTAGCATTTTCAGGAGAGGTCAGTACTGACAGCGTTTATGTTTTTCTCATGAGAAGAACCTTTTACATTCAACTTTGAAGGACAAAAAAAGCCCTGTGGACAACCTGAGTCTAGAATTCAAGGGGTTCCACCGGGACACAAAGATTTGAAGACTAACCGAGGTATATTCTAGGGATGCACAGAAATTAAATTTGTAGACCAAAAATGACTTTCTCCAACCTTGTTTACTTTACTGTTTAGACCTATTTCCTTTTTAAAATAGAAAAAGAGATTGGAGGACACAGAGTCCTCAACCTCCTTTTCCGCAGCCCCAGAACTCAATGAACAGGAAGCTCTCAGTACAGCAGAGGCTTCCTGTTCAGTCACAATGTGGAGATCGTAAATACTGTTCATTTATAAAGTGAGCAGATAGTAAATATTTACTAAGTCCCCATTTCAAAATGAACGGGGATCAGGAAGGAATTTTTTTTCCCCTGTTGGAGCAAATTAAACCATGCTTTATAGGGTTTTTTTTTTTTGCGTTCCTCCAGATCAACATGGGGTAAGTGTGGGCAAAGGGTTCTGTTTTAGGTTTTTCTTTTTTTCTCTCATCTCTATAGGTTGAACTTGATGGACTTTTTTCAACCTGACTAACTATGTAACAGAAAGTAATGTATAGCACTTTCTACTGATTCATAATTGGGGACATAGTAATCACTATGTCCTCGATTTGAGCGACTAGTACTGCTCGCTCGTGTTTTTTGGTACTATTGGCATTTTGCCCATAATACCATTTTTAGCCAAAATGTTTCAGCGGCCGAAATTTCCGTGCATCCCTAGTATAAATCAGCTACTATGAGGTTGAAGGCACTTTATAAACAATATAAGGTTCACATTAAGACCCAACTCCCTTACCAACCAAGTCTGATGTCAACTCCAGCACCTCTGTGATCTGCCCCTTTGTATATCGTATATAAAAAGGTAAGGAAGTTAGGTTGTAAAAAAAAAAAAAGATTTTGGTCTTACCTGTAAAATCTTTCTTCTACATCACAGAAGAAAGGGCGTTAATTAAGGAACCAATGGGTTATGAGGCTACCTTCAGGTGACTGGACACTGGCAAAACTGTAAGGGCAGCCTTGTATAACCTCTCCCAGCCTGCCTCAGTTTTGTAGCAAACGGTACAAGAGTGGATCAGAGAAAACACGAACAATAAAAAATCTTGTAATCTTGATAGCACCTCACAGTACACAGGGAGTTCATTCTGGAACCAGTGGGTCAACAAATCAGAGGACTGCCTGAAGAACTTTGTGACAGAAGCAGGCATCCGCTAAGGCCTGAACGTCCTGGTGGAACCTGACAAAGGTGTGAACTGCAGACTAGGTCGCAGCCTTACGGATTTAGAAATACCAAAGCCTGATGCAGAAAAGCCCAAGAAGCAGTACTGCTTCTAGTAGAGTGTGCTTGGAGTTAAAAAGGGGGAAATCTTACTATTTAGCTCATAAGATTGGGCGATACTTCGACAAACCCACCTAGCACCTAGTGGAACAAAAAGCAGATTGTCCCAAGCAGGGACCTTCAGGGACATGCAAATGGAAGCTGAAACAGAGAGGGAAACTCTTAGAGCCCAGACAATAATGATGGCAAAACAACATCCTGGTTAAGGTGGAAGCCAAAGGCCACCATAGGAAGAACGAATGCCTCACCACTGCCTTATCTTTCTAGATCACAAAAGGCTCTTCACAAGTCAAGCCACGAATTTAAAAAATATGCCTAGAAGAAGTGATGGTGACAAGGAAGACAACCTGAATAAGGTCAGAGGGGTTCAAAGGGCTGCTTCTGATGCGTAGACAAAATCAAGTCGAGGTCCTACAGAATTACCAAAGTGTACGGGGTGGGGTCGAAGGGTGCGGGGAAACAAATAATAGCGAATCCTGCACAAATGCCTTCAATAGGCAGTAGGAAGCAATTGGTCTCTGGGAGATAATTGCTAAGGCTAAAACTGGTGCCTAAAGTGGAAATAAAGGTTTAACAAATAAAAAAAAACAGCTGATAGGAAGAAGGATTTATAATGGCAGAAGAGACTGTGGAAGTCTCTTCTGCCATAACCGCTTCTTTCTGTACGCTGAGCCATGCATGTGTAGCTCAGTGCACAGACCTGGCATGCCAGGACGAAGTAACTTCTGTGCACATGCGTGGGAGTCGAATCATCAGGCCAATCCACCAGCCAAGCATTTGAAAACCAGAAGAAGACTAGGGAGAAGATGGAAACACCAGTGAGGGAGAAGTGTATTGCTGGATTGCTTTGGCAGGTAAAGCTGGCCATACACTGTTGAAGGAAAAAAAAAAAATATGAGATATATATATATAAGAACATATTCCTCCATCAATGCTTCAAGCGTGTTGATTGAAGAATCCCTACAGTTGCTTTTGTATTCTGACAGCGGCCGCCAACCCCCGTCAGAATACCCAAATAGAGCCGGCAGCTCATTGGCTGCCAACTCTTTTCGTTCAAAAGGTTTTCCAACCAGCTCCTTCGATCAGCTAATTGAGGGAATGCCGGAGTACTTCCTTGGATGGAATTCCCTTTCCTAAACTTTGGTAAAGCCAGAATCTGGTCCGCTTCTCTTTGAGCTGTGTAACTTCTGGTGTCGTCCTGATGGTTGATGTAAGCCACGGACATGGCATTGTCAGACTGAATCCTGGTCAGATGACCCTGTAACTGAGAGGTCAAGCTTTGAAGGGAGAACCGAATTGCTCTGAGCTCCAGGATGTTGATCGGGACTCAAGATACCTCGAACGACAAGGTCCTTTGAATCAAGAAGCTGTCCAGGACTCCTCACCAGTCCAACAGGCTGGCAGTTGCCATGAGCACCTTTGAGACCACTGGGAGCAAGGACTTCCCCAATTCCAGCGCTAGGTTGGAGATCCACCATGCCTCGCCTTGCTGGACAGACGAATGGGGAGGTCCAGGAACTGAACCAGTTTGTCCCACACAGCCACATCGGGAATGTCCCTGGCCTAGTTTAAGAGGGCCCCTTCATTGCAAAGAGGGCTTATTTCTGGATTTTGCAGGCTAAGAGGGCGGGGTCTTACGACAAAACTGTATGCCTGTCTTGAGATTGGTACCCAAGGCCTGGGAGGGATGAAAGGAACTTTTATTAAAGCAGGAAGCAAACGATTTTGCTACTGGAGATTCTTGTTTTAAGGTAAGGAAGTACTCTTACCCCTCTTGACTTGCCTAATATAAGTATAACTTGATTTGCTGAAAAGGTGCTCCCCAGTAGAGCTTGGAAACACTGGGGGTTGAGATATCAAAAAGGTCAGACATCCACCCCCCACCCCCCAAAAAAAAATCAGTCATTACTAAAGCAAATTCCTCTCTAGATAGCCACTGAGGAAGTCCCTGAGGTGGATAGTGACAAGGAAAAGGAGCAGAGCATAGGAGTGGCAGTAGCCATGTCACCAAAGCATTCCCCTGAGCCATTCTGAAGATTTGTAGCGCGCCTGGCCTGCGGAGTCCAAAGGGTGCCCTGTGACCAAACACTTGCAGGGAGATGGTGACCCAGTAGTTGGAAATACGTGGTGGTGCATTGATTTCTCCCTGTGCTGTGTCTAATCAGAGTCTCAGCAGTACACACACCAGGCAGGAAAAAATGGCAGGTGCATGCACAGTACAGTACTCCAGTGGGAGGCTGCAGAAAAAGAAGACACCCCTAAGCCACAAGAAAATGGAACCAGATTTAAAGAACAGTGATGTTTCAACTGCTTAATGCTGCGACACAAAAGTCACAGCAATGCCCCACACTGAACTCTTAAGGACCAGAGCAAATATACTGGATCAGCAAAAAGCCTCTGGCTTACCTTACCAATTAAATTTTCACCCTCCGAATGGGTATAACTGAACCCCCTCACCCCCCCAAGAGGGTTTATAGGGACAGGCTCCAACGGCAGGCGGACCACAGTCCTGGACCTGTATAACACACGCTTACCAAGTGCCAAGGTCAGTGCCACATGCAGGATACAGTGACTTAAGTGCATTACAGGTTGGCCTTGTATCTTCCATCTGGCAGGGACTGGGTACGGTCTGCCAAAAGCTCAGCCGAGGAGAAACCTGATCTAGAAAGTTAACTAGATCTTACAAAAATGTGTTTGTTTGCTAACTCTGTCAGCTTCAATCTTGAGCCTTAACTCTTTGGGTGCCTTTCATTATTTTTTCTATTTCAAAAAAAACGGACTCCTCATCTGGAAGATATAGCCAAACGGCTTAGAGGAGAAAATTAACTGCTTCAGCTGCTGAGACCCGCGGGGAATACATCTGTGCTAAAATCCAATCCCGGCACCACTCACTAAAAGCTTTCTACCAACTTCACTCTGGTGAGTACCCACCCGAGAGGGACAGTTTGGAACAATTTGAAACACATTGCTGTTTTTGCACATTTGTACATTTGCACAAGGAATCTACCTGTTCACCTGTTACTCGAGAGGGACAGTTTGAATCAATCTCAAGTACACTTCGACTTTTGCATATCTTTATATTTGCACACGGAAACCACCTTTCACTTGGATTTTTTAAACATTGGACACTGATTTTGACGTTTTAAACTTTGTTCGTTTATTTATTCCATCGGAATGAATGTTATTGATTTTAATTGTTTTTTGTATTTTGGTTAGACTGGTTTTATTTATACTTTTTTATGAAGCTAGTCCTGTTTTATATTTATATATTAGCTTCTATACTGACCTCGCCAGAATCATTTATAGCTCATTTTTTTGCTCATATAGGTTACCTTTAGCGCTTTGTTTCTTTCGATGATCTAGAAAGTTGCTGAGAGGTGCTGAAGTGGCTGTGAAATAGGGAACGTGCTAGAATAATTTTGATGTAGAAAATGTGCAGAAAAGGGAGGGGTCATACAGGGCTGTCCTTACAGTCTTATTTTACCAGTGCCCAATCACCTGAAGTTAGCTGTATAGCCCACTGGTTCCAGAATCAACTCTCTGTGTCCAGTGATGTACAATTAAGACAGTATTTTTCCAAAGCAATTCTCTTCATGAGGCGGCCTGATAAACTATATGGCCAACGGTTTGTGGAACCTGACCATCACAATTATATAAAAGCTTGTTAAACATCCCATTCCTATATCATGGGCATTAATATACAGTACCCCCCTCCTTTTTTGTAGCTTTAACAGTCTCCATTTCTCTAGGAAGGCTTTCCATAAAACTTTGGAGTGTCTGGTAATTTGTGCTCATTCAGCCAATTGTTCATTGTTGAAGCTTTGGGATGTTAGGTACTGTTGTTGGATGAAAAGACCTGACTCGCGACTGGTGGTCCAAGTCATCCTACAAATGATCAAGAGAGATTAGAGGTCTATGCCTTGTGCAGGCAACTCAAGTATATCCATACTAAAACACATTAAAAACACCCTTTACTGGAAACAAAACAAACTTAATAATTTGGAGGGGTCTCAACATTATTTTGTCCATATAGGTAGGTGTGGAGGTCAGGTGTCCACAAGCTTTTGTTCATAGAGTGCATTTTGTGGGTATTTATGGGTTCAATTTAAAAAAAGCAGAAAGCTTTACTACAAGTGATTATCTGCTGTTGCTGATCAAAGCAAATGGCAGCCAATCTCACCTGCTCGATGGAAGTCATCCTTACTGTATGTGAAGTCCTTCAGAAAAGTTATACATTCAGTCTCATGATTGTAACGCCTCGCTGTTTCCAGCAGCATTATCTAACAATGGAGTATAACACTATATTAGTTTCACAGGGCCATCAGTAAAACTACATATTTTTTATAAACTGGTTTAAAAAGCATTAATGAATGATGTATATACAAGTGTGGGTGTCCTTGGTTACGTGACACTTTGTTAAAGGAGGCCTATGTGGTGAGTGTTTTCTACTCATCCTCATAGTTAGAGCCGACCTGTGACAAAGAAGCTGTCACAGGTTGACTCTATTGATCGGGAAGTGACCAGAAACACGCACCGATCCGCTCACTTTCTGATAGTCTCCCTGCAGTCAGCGCTCCCCGCAGGGATTCCCCCCTCCGATCCTCCAGTGCTGAGTGGAGGAATGAAACGGGGAAGGGGGCGGGCACAGCTGGCTCTACCTCTAGATAGGCAGAGCCAGCTGTCACTTACGCAGCTCGGTGGATCCAGACATAATTGTCGGGATCCGTTCTGGCTGAGGCGCTCTCAGTAGATCGCAGGCAATAGCCCGCAATATACTGAGCTTTGGGTCACGGGAGGAGGTTAATATATGTCCTCCTGTGAGACTAAAAAGAACTATGGGGAAAAACACTTACCCCATATTTCCCTTTTACATTTCTTTTTACTTAGAAAGTTAACATACTACCTCTACAGAAGACAAACTAAAAGTAAACCTAACCTGTGCCCAGAACTACCATTTAGCGTCCCAGTGCCCTCCTGGTGTGCATAGTGACATAGCCCTGGGTAAAAGCCAGGTGTAAGTTTGGGGTTAGCGCTTACAGATGGGTTAGTCTGGGTAAGAACTTCCCCCAAACACCACATTGACAGTGCTCAGGAGAGTGGCATGCTTACCTATAACATGGAAGGTAAAAGTTAAGCAGTAAACAATAGAAGAGAAAACATCCTTCTCATATGAAGGCAGGCTAACAAAGACAACACACGTAAGAGGGGAGATAGCTGTGTCCTACAGTGAAGTACTGGAGAAAAGGTTTTTACGGTGAGTAATAAAAAAATAATAGTCAATGCCTGAACAAGGGCCAAAGAACAAAAAAGAAAAAAGGAAATTGCTACTAACTAGAAAAGGCACCAAGAAAGAAGTTGGCGTTTCAGAACATGGTATGTGGCACCACTGAGGAGAGATTGCTATTCTAAAAGAATGATGGACCTAAACAATGATGTAGAGGAAAACCAAGAAACTTATCTTGAGGAAAAAACAGTTGGGGAAGACTAAGACCAACAGCAAAAGTGGTACACAAAACAAGAATGTTTATAAAGTAATGGTGACGCTCAAGATGCCTAGCCCCTAACCTTGGAGAATGTAATGTTGGGCACAATTATGTTCCGAGCAAGGACCAACCAGTAAACGGCTTGGGGTAAAAATCAGAATACCCTCGACTTGTTGGAAAGGCAGAGCCATAGTATACAGGGAGAGAGTCTGCATAATTCCAATGTACAGGATTATGCATGTTGGGGTACAGAAAACTCAGAAAAAACTATTGGAAGAGATACCTGGTTTCAGGGTCTAAAGTAAAAGCTGCAGGTTGAAGTCTGAGCAGTCAAATCGAAAGGAAGAAACTTCTGAGAGACCCAATAGAATGAGGAGCAATAACCCACTAGGGTACTTCTGTCTCATCAATAGATCTCCCGTGTTGAAGCGGGCACCCAGAGGAAGAACAAGGGGTTTGGATATGCCACTGTTAATTGTACGACCAAGGAGACACCTTACCTTAAACAGCAAGTGAATAAGGTGTTTAAACGTATTCTCTATATCTGAGGCATGTAGCCCAATTGCCCTAGGCATATGGACAGATATGTGAGAAACCAACTTTTTAGTCCTCCACTTCAGTTATGATCTGGATAGCATCTAACAGTTACTCAACAAGTTGCATACTCAAGGGTCTTGTTTTGTGTTAGAAGAGTACCTTTTAAGCCAGCATTCAGACCTACACATTTCATGAACACACACCAAATGCGCACTTTGGTGCGCATTGACAGAAATTCTGCAAAACGCGCTTGTGTTGCCATTACTTTCTAATGGCACCCCAAACGCAGCCAGGAAACTTGCATTTTTGCTTTGCATTTGCCCATAAACACGCATGCAAAGAATGCGCAATGCATGTTGCAAAATCTGCTACATGAGCTTTTTTACCACATTTTTTAACTCAATGAGGATGCACGACAAACAGCAGACAAACGTGCACGAACATGACATGTCCACAGAACTTGCAGGTGTGAATGCAGGGTAAAAAGAATGTGATCCACTGAGACATGCTTTTACAAAATTAAAGTCACTGACAACAAAAGACCGAGAAACATTCCAGTTAATATAAACAAAGATTTAAATATGTAGTTCCAAGTGGCTATCAGGAAGTCCTTAAGGGTAAGGTACTTAACCAGGGTGACGAGATTTCCATTAAAAAGGTGAAGAACAGGAAAGTCTGCAAAAAGAAGGAACCATCTGTCAAGGAATTCCCTATAGTTACATCAAATCTATCAAAGGGAAAATGCTTCTTCACGTCATTAGGACGACGCCATCACTTCCATGGAAGTTCCCAGTTTTCAAAGAGGAACAAAGAATATAGCAAAGGTCTTTGTGTCAGCACAAGCTAAAAAGGCCCTGAACCTGGCACAGTACGCTGGTCATCTAAATGCATAGAACAAACTGCATAAATCCGAATCTTTTGCATATTCAAATTTTAAGAGATCTGGTCAAATACAGAGTCTGCAAGAACAGGCTGTAGATGCCTGAATTTGAACCAGAGATAAGAACAGGGACCTCCGTATATAATGGAAAGAATAACAGGGACTGAAACTAGGTTCTGTAGCAAATTAAATTAGGGTGCATTTACTATGCATGTAAGCAATTAGTTTCATTAATTGTGCATAACTGACAAGTCAGAAGTGGATATAAGAGGCCTGTTGGACATAGTGCAACTCTCAGGCTTAGCCAGCAGAGCTATAGAAGATGCAGAGGACGATCCTACAGAAATTGGAGACTCAGGATCCAAAATACAGACATAAGTACCTTTTAGGGAAACTGGAGAACTGCTCCCAAAAACAGAAGGGAAGTATTGAACAAGGTCACCAATTGCATATATCCATATGTCCAACAATTACTACATTGGTTAGAAGCCCCTAGATCAGTGGTTCTCAACCTGGGGGTCGGGACCCCTTTGGGGGTCGAATGACGATTTGCCAGGGGTCGCCTAGGGGCTTCTGGCCACCCAGAAGAGAAGCGCTTTCTTTGCTCTTTTTTTTTTCTGACATCGGTCAGTCAGAAAAAAAAACAACTTTCTCATCAAGCAGACTAAACCTTTCCAGGACAAAGTTTTTTGTTTTTTTACCCCGACAGGGTTAAAAGAAAACCTGCCGCTCCGTGTGCACAGTGAGAGGGGATAGCAGTCTTTCCCTCTCACCTGTCACAGAAGTTCCAG
Source organism: Nanorana parkeri (assembly GCF_000935625.1). Lineage (NCBI taxonomy): Eukaryota > Metazoa > Chordata > Amphibia > Anura > Dicroglossidae > Nanorana > Nanorana parkeri. The sequence continues at coordinate 578,745 of NW_017306868.1, read as the reverse complement.
CACAGTGCTGTGCTAGAACAACTGTATTGGAGGTGACAGGGTCAATAAAGAGAACCTCTCACCTCCAATTGCTATCACACAGTGGCTTGTTACCTCTGTGTGATAGCAATGAAGTTAAGTGGAAAAAAAATAGATAAAATTAAAAGAAATAAAAATAAAAAGAATCAAAAAAATAAAAAAAGCGATTAAAAAGAAATAAGAAACAAATTAAAAAATAAGAAAATTATAAAAAAATAAAACAATAATTAGTGCAACAGTGTCAGTTCTCCCGCCACGCCGCCAGATGTCGCTGCAGCAGCCGCGTCATCCCTAAATTTTACTGTTGGGGGTCACCACAACTTGGCAAATGTTACCAAGGGGTCCCGGCCCTAGAAAGGTTGAGAACCACTGCCCTAGATTCAGGCGCTACTGGCTGAGGACATTTTGCCAATTTTCTAGGCCTGGAATGTTCACAGCTGACAAAGCTATAACGTAAAGTTCTGCCCATAAGAGGATCTGATCTACCTCTTCTGCTGCAGGGGAAATTCTAGTTGATGCACACCAGTGCTGTGATGTCTGCATCAGATTACCCTCCAGCAGTATGATGTAATGCTCCAGAGACTGCCAAATTGCCCAAAGTTCCAGGATGTTTATTACCATAGGAGATGAGACTTCTTTAGATAACCAAGTCTCCAGCATGAACATTGTACCCGACAGACTAGCGTCCATCCTGAGGATTTTCTAAAAGATGGGAAGGACTTCTCTAACTACAGAGCCGGATTGCTGTGCTACCAAGCCAGGGTCAGACTGGTCCATGAGGTCAACCTAGTCAGTCTGTCAGACACTGGACCAATTTATCCCAAAACCACAGGTGTCAAGAGTGGAAAATGAGCAAAGGAAACTGCATCTAAGGAGGCTACATTAGGCCCAAGACTCATGCAAGAGTCGGACAGCTTCTGGACTGGAGAGGCCAAACCAGAGAGTCTGTAGTTTGTCCTGCAGAAGGAACACTCCGGTCCAAGGACGTGTCCAGGACTAGATCCAGATATGGCAAGTCATGAGTTAGTTCCAGTGATGACTTCTGAATATTCAGGATCCACCTGAATCACTGTATTGTCTTAAGGGTCAAAATCTGAACATTTGTCCATCAGAGCCTTTGCAGACTGTTAGCTCAACAGGAGGTTGTTTAAGTATCCCACAATGAAATAGTCATGAGATCACAGCAGGGCTTATACTGGGGCAAGCACCTTGATGAATACAAGAGAACTGGTGAGGGGTCGAGGGGCAGGGCCATCAATTGTAGTGTCGGGGCCTCACAGAAAGAAGAAGGAATCGTCGATGCACTGGTAAAATGGGGACATGTAGGTATGCTTCTTTGATGTTCATAGAGGCCAGAACGTCTGCCTGGTGAATGAAGGAGATGACAAATCTGGTGGATTGTGAATTTCTGGACCCAAATAAGGACATTCAGAGCCTTGAAATCCAGGATAGGTTAAATGCTCCGCTTGTGTTTGGGAACAGTGAACAGATTGAAGTAAAGCCCCTGAAAATGTTGTGCTATAAGAACTTGGGCAAGGACACCTTGATCCAGAAGACCCAAAAGGGCTTGAAAATCTGCCAAGTGACACATGAAGGTTGGAAATGAGAAACAAAAGCGGAGCAAAACTCCAGTTTGTAGCCCTGGGATACCGCCTCCCGCACCTAAGCGTCTGAAATGCAAGCTGTCCAAGTATAGGTCAACAAACGTCCCCGTACTATGGAAAGTGGGGGAGCACCTTCATAAAGAGGAGGGCTTGCCTGAGGATTTGGCACATTGAATGCCAGACTTTATGGAGGGACAGGGAGCCAAGCTTGCAGGGTATTGACAAGGAGGTGGAGGGAGTGGAGAAACAAAGAGGGAAATTTCTTAACAAACGAGGGAGAAGACTTTGCAGTCTGTTCCTTCGAGTTAGTCTGCTGAGAAAGATGGGTGCCACCAAAGCATCCTTGATATTACAGAAAGCCGGTCTGAAAAGACAATGAAGGGAATTTATCAAAGCTGGAACAGACAAAATCAGGACCAGTTGACCATGGCAACCAATCAGCTTCTCTCTTCAGTTTGTTCAGTTAAGACTTGAAAATGAAAGAGAAGCTGACTTGCTGCAGTTTACATCTGCTCTGGATTTTGTCTGCTCCAGTTTTGATAAATTCCCCTCATTGTCTCTGGAAGGCTTGTACAATACAGCATTACAATAAAAAATTAAAAAATAAAAAAGGGGGGGGGGGGGTGGTCTTCATGTGGTTAAGAGGTTGTTACCACTGCAGTGAATTTCCAGATCTTGGGGTCCAATATAACGTAATACAGACCGCAGGGTTGGACAATGCAACTTAACATTGATCCCGGTGATTGCTGCTGCGGTGACTGGGTGCGTCACAAAATAGCAGGTCCGCTACAGTGAAATACAGAATTTAAGGGTTCAGGAAGATACTGAGAATGGTTGTTTGTGGGTGTGAATATTCTGGATCTGAGAGGACACTGCCAGCCACTGACTGATTTAAGAAACTTCAGATCTAAAAAGGTAGATGTCTCGGGAAACAGCCTACTTACAGTGACTGTCCACAATCTGGGAGACCCAACATGCATTGATGCTTGTGAATATGCGCAATTGGGGGTCCAGTATAATGCATAGAGCAGAACGGCTGTTGGAATGATTGACTATCTGGTCTAGGAGCCCAGTATGTCTAGATAAAGCCAAATGGCTGATGCAGTGAATATCTGAATCTGGGGGTCCAGTAGGACACTGCATGAAAATTGCTACTGTGGTAAATTCCCAGGATCTGGGGGACTAGTATGACACCTGCCAGTAGCTTGATACATTAATCTTCAGCTTGGAAGTCTTGATCCAACAGAGCTGGGAAAAGATGCCCTACATCTTCAGGACACTAAGCTAAACAAGGCTTGTTAGTATACGCTAGGATGAAGCGTGTCCTTTGGTTTTGTCAAGGGTCTACCATCTAGAGGTGGCAGCTATACCAATCAGTGCAAGATTGACTGACTGTATCCTCAAAAACAAATTAAAAACATTTTCAGAGTTACCGATAACTCCATTTCCAATAGTCTTCTAGGACAGCATTGCAAGAGATAGAGGCTCCTCCTCAAACCACAGGAGATGGAGGCTCCCCTAGCGTTCCAGAAACGTGTTCCCCAGTTGACCGAGGAAACACAAAGACTGATGGACTGGAAAAGAGGCGGGCCTTTTAAATCTGAAGGGGTGAGGTGTTTCCTGTGGTTTGGGGCATCTTTCGCAATGCTGTCCTGGGTGCCGCTAGCAGGGCTTGGATGAAAAGTGCAATAGTCGCCAAGCAGCAGCAGAATGATTAAATGTCTGAGACATATTTAAATTAAAAACCAAAGTTCTAAAAAGGTATTGCTTTTAACAGTGTTTACTTTATCAGGCATAGAAACGCAATATGCAACCAAAGTAAAAGGATAGTGGAATTATGTAACTAGAAATAAGGTTTTGTACATTTTAAAAGAACATGTTTTAGGACTGTGTTCTGTTTTTGTTAGAACTGTTATAAAGTCATGGCAAGCACAGTTTACTTTATTTCCACATTACCTCTATGGTTGATGCCTTCAGAAGTGCTATTTGATCTTCTCGAGACAATTCCAAAAACCCAGGGACTTGTTTGGCAAAATCCACAATCTCCTGCACAGAGATGATGGCTAGCTCAGTAAAGTGAGCAAAGCGTTGTTGGCGAGCTTCTCTGCTGTTCGGGTCATTGGCGAGGGGCCATGGCTGGAAAGAGAGAAGTCATCAGTAAGAAATGCAATATCAGCGGTATTAAATGAAATGAGGATATGAAAGTGATAGAATGTGGTTTCATTTGCTCAGTTTGCATGTGACAAACATTAACCTCTAAAATGTTATTTGTTCTTCGGTGTGTAGTGAATGCAAATGTATGCCCACTGCAGTTTTACATTGCCACTATGTACATATTATGCAGAAATTCTGGTCTGCATCCACTACCCCTTATTCTGCTTCCATCTTATCACATTTATGGGCTTTAGCTACTAAGATATTTTATTCCACCCAGAATGAGTTTAGCATATCCATCACAGCACCAAATATTATACAGCACATATTATTGCCCGAGGAGGATAAACAATAGTTTTCTTGAAAGGTATAAGTCAGAGAGACTCAATAGGAAGCAGGAGTAGCAGCAAGCATATAGTAGCCTCTAGAGCAGGGGTGGTCAAACTCCTGCCCTCCAGTTGTGGTGAAACTACAAATTCCATCATGCATCTGCCTCTGGGAGTCATGTCTGTGGCCGACAGTCTTCCCAGGGTCTTCAAAGAAATTTATTTTTGGGACGTTCGCTCAATTTTCTAACAGCTAATGGGGTTAAAAATCGACAATTGTTTTCAACTGTAGTGACAAACAAAAATCGAAGGAGCAGGATTCTTGAACGAACAGTGAATATGATCTTCGTTCAGGAAACATCAGTTATTCTAAACACCGAATGTTAAAATCAAACGTCATTTTGAACAACATTCTTCAAGTCTACGATGTCATTATCGAATGTTCTGATAAAAGTTTATTTTGTATGAACGTTTATACAAAATTCTACCAGTGTATGGCCAGCTTTAGGTAAAGTAGGGCCTATGTCTCAGGACAACCTATTGAGGGATAAAAAAGGCAACTTGCAAGACAAAGTTGCCAGTTTAAAGAACCTCCTGGTCAAAGTTATGAAAGGAGGAACGCCACCACTTCCCTGCCAAAAACTAGCAAACAACAAATGTCACTCCACCCAGATGTCCACAGGTGGGGGAGACCTTCATGACTTCTGATGAACGTTTATCAGAAGTCTCAGAGAACTTGGCAGTCCAGAGAGCATATGTAGGAGCATAAGGAAGGTGCACCTTTTCTCACAGAAGACCTTGGGTTATGGTGCTCTTTCCACCAGTAGAGTTCTTAATGATGATGTCTAGAGAAACTCTAAATAGCCTGTAAAGGGAAGCTAGACCAAGGTATTTTATTTTCTATGCTGGGCCTTAGCTAGATTTTAGCTAAAGTACCAGAGCTGCTGAGCTGATGTGGGCTACAACACATCCTGCTTCGAGGGTGATGTCACAGGTAAATTTGACTATCTGCACCAGCTGATCCCTCAAGCCGATTTGATTGTTGGAATGAGCCTTAGGAAGCTCATGACATGGGAATCTAGCCCATTCAGTACAGACTAGAAAACCCAGGTACAGGTGAAAACACCAACCTCAGAGCAGAGCCAGTGGCAGGAGAAAAAAAAAGGTCTAGAGAGACTCCAATTTTTTTTTCTGTCGAATCCTTAAAGTGATATTACAGTCACTTTTTTTTTTTAGTTATTTAAAATGCTGAAGTTAGTCTACCCCGGTTTTAATTACTGCAGAATCAGCTAGCCACAGTATTCAGTTTTAGGTTTGTTTCTTTCCATTTAAAGTGCTATGGAGCCACCATCACATGCATGCTCTTGCCTGGAACTAGACCTGGATGTATGCTGTCTGCTACTATACTGTGTGCACCCATGCAAATACACAGAACCAAGGCTATTCTTCCATTTCCACCTCATCCAAACTAATTGATGGACAGCTGCTGGTGTCTGCACGGTCCCTTGTGACCTGATATTTAGTGTGAGCACTCCCCGACAGGGACCTTGAGCTGGCAGAAGTAAATAGTATCTAATGTAAGTGTTTGTGCCTACATATGCAGCAAATTATGTACTGGGGAATGTTTAATAGGCTGCTTAAAAATGGCATTTAAGAATGGGAGCATTTAATACTACTTAATGCAGAATCCACTATAGGGATAGGCAGAAAAAGCTGAGAGTGGGAGGGGGTTGGTACTTGGGACCCCTATGACCTGGTTGGGGAGCCAAAACCTGGTATAGCACCCCAGGACAGGACTGAACAAGAAAAGGAGAGATACAGCAAAGGATCAGAGATGGGAGTAGAAGCGGTTAACCCACTTCTTGTAGGTATGCTTCTTGAGGAGGAACTACCAGCACAAAATTACTAAGCCTAACCGCAATTCAAATTTGAGGGTGCACACAGCACAGGCAAAATCTTCACTGTCCAATATGCAATGATTATTTGGAACTGGGAGTTTGGTAAGGTACAAAGAAGCAGCATCTGCAACACAGGGAATACAGTATGTGAATCTGGAGGTCTAGAGTGAAACTGTCCAAAAGCATGGCTGATGGGGTGAAAGTCCAGGACCTGTGGGTCTGATATGACAAAGTTAGCAGCTGTTAATAGAAGAATGTTAATGCTTAAAGGTCTTGATCAAGCAGAGCTGGTGAGAGATGTCCAGCTTTCTCAGGGCACTTAGCTAAACTGTGCTTATTCAGTACATGTAGGGGTACAGGCACTAGATGATATCAAACAATAGAAGACTATATCACCAATAAATGCTGGAAGGAAAAGGATTATGTTAGGCTCACCAGAAATAAGATAAACTTTGAATATAGCCTTATTAACAGCCACAGGAAAAAAAAAAACCTGAAAAAAGACGTTTACACATTTATTTTCTATATGGATTTGACGTGGCAACATAACAGGTAACACAAAAATACACATTCTAATGCAAAGGCGATTAATTATCTACTTTTAAATATAAAAAAACAAAAACCCCCAAATACTACTCTGTCAGAATGGGGTGATATTCATACTTTCTACAATCTGATCTCCACAACAAACTTACTTAACAAATCATAGCATGCTATGAATAAGGCTCAAGCTGTGGACTGAAACAAGTCAGCAGTTTGTTGCTTGCTGTTCTTTTTATCTGCTAACATGGAATAACATTAAGTTTTAAAGGATCCCTTTTTACCTGCTGGACTTCGCTGTACTTAAATCAGGAGGGTTGACAGGAACCCCGATCGAGCATTAAGGTCTCTTGACACTTTAATGGGAAAGCTGGGGGTTGAGCTGCTGTGCATATATAGATTTACACTTTATGAAGACATTTGAGGTCTATTAGACCCCCCTGACACCTCCTCTGTTTTATCAGATATAGATCAAAGTCCCTGATCGGCTGCTAAACAAGCTCAGAGCACTGGCAAACAAAAGCTCAGTGCTGAGCACTTGTGGTCTCTCTAAGTGCAGAAGTAAACAGGTGTGGTGAGGTTGTGGGTCGAGGTTTGGGTTTTGTGGAGGAGCAGAGAGAAGGGGGGGGGGCTCAAAACCCTAAATACAGCCACATGTGGAAGTGAAAACGCTGCACATGTGGCTGCGTTGAAGCTTTTAGTTAGATTTAATCAATACAGTCCCTATAATTAATAGATAGGAGGTACTTTTAAAGCTATTCCACACTAAGTGATATTGAATAATTCAATGATCAGAGGGTCACGCAAATTCCCTTTTTTCTACAGCTTATTTTTCCACCTTAGCCAAATAACGATATGGCTTGTTTCAGGACAACAGCTTATAACTCTGCAGCAGTGTATATGTTTCACTCGGAAAAACACTGTCATACAGTCACTGCTACCGTTTACATTTAATATGCTCATTGCCCTACATGCAACATGATGCAGGTAAAGCCAGGGGTAGGAAACATTGACACTCCAGCTGTTGTGGAACTTTAAGTCCCATGAGGTACTGAAAGCTTATTACAGCTACGACTCCCAGAGGCATGGTTGGATTTGTAATTTTTAAAACAAGTGGGGTGTCAAGGTTGCCTATCCCTGCTATAGACATAGATAGATCCATTTCCAGTCAAGCACTGTTTTTGCAGTATGTTGCGGAGCCCGGGATCAGGGGGACAACAGCGGGGGGGACCGCGGAGGGGGGGACACCCGATCGGCACCCCATACATGCGATCGGCCGGCTCTACAGCCGGCGGATCGCATATATATTAACGGGCATCGCTGCCCGTTTTTAAATACCGGCCATTTCCCGCTCGGGGGCGTGTCTGAGCGGACGTCTAGAGACGCCCGCTCAGATCGAGAGAGCTCCTGGCCGGCTGTTTTTTTACTACGGCCGGCCCGGAGGTAGTTAACAGTAAAATATATTAGAGAGTGAATCAGTTGCAGGAAATTCATTTTTATATGCTGTATGCTGATACAGCATATAAAAATTTTAACGCAACGGTGTGATATGTGGACTTCCTCTTGCATCATCCCTGCCTCCTCTTTTAACAACCAAGAAGTCCATTTGGCTGCATAAACTTCAACTCTCTCATTTCATTCATTCTCTCAATCCAGTCTGTTCTGTACAGAGACCTCTTACTGAATTTAGAGCTGCCTTCTACAGGAGTGGAGGCTGACTCACCTACTGTAAAGCCCTTTATAAATGACTTCTTTGCACTCAGTACCCTAGCAATTCACATTTTCTGATGAAATGGGAGAGGGATGTCTATTCCCCTGTCACACTGGAATAAATCCTTGGTGCCTACTTACGAACTCTCTTTGTCCACCAGATATCAAGAACACAATTATAAAATCATATCTAGATGGTATACATTCCCTTTTTGATCCTAAAGCCTCCCACTGTTGATGACAAGGTCTAAAAAACAAAAGCGAAGGCTCCGTGGCACACATTTGGGTAACATGTCCTCCCATAGTGCCCCTCTGGGACAAGATTTTTAAGATTTATAACAAGATCATAGGCATTGTCCCTTAAACCCAACCTGAGCATTATCTATCCTGCCTGGTTCCTATAAGTCTATCAAAAAAGATCTGCTACATTATATGTTGTTATCTGAAGCTCATACACAGAATCTGAGACAATGGCATTAAGAAAGGGTCCTGTCAATAGTAAAATGGGTGTCAGATGAAGAAGATTAAATCCATGGAAAACATGATCACTACAGAAGCAAACAGACCAGAACCATTGCAAATAGGGTAATGCCAATGGGTCTACTTTAAGACCCTCCTGCTGGACTGTGTCCAATTTAATCTGCTATAGTGAGATTAGTAAGAGTGGAAACTTTAAAAACAGACATTCCGAGGAATATAAAAAGGTACAGCGACAATATATGGATGAGGTACATTTGCCCTCCAATTAATATAGAATTATACAGAATGTCAGTTCTGGAAACTCTAATGCCATGTGTAAAATATGTAAACACTTTTACATTTTCATGATTATTATAAATGTTCTAAAACCACCATGATAGCATGGAATACACAGAACTCTTAAACGACATACCGTTACTTTAGGCTGATCACTGAACGACCTTTTGTTGCACTGTTGCTGGGCAGATACTAGTTGCTGTATCATTTCTTCTTGCTGAGGTGTGAGATGGACAATATCCTGGGTCAGCATAGAGGGGCTGGGGGGACCCAGAGATGCAGATGAACGAACAACATCATCCTCCTGCTGCTGCTTCTTGATCTTTTTGCTACGAATCTGCTCTTCTGACAGAACACCTGGGAGGAAGTGCAACAGGGTCACACACACAGTCAGTCCTCAGACATCATATGACTATGACAGAGCAAGTACTTAAATCAGGTCTGAGAAGACATGGCTGGAAGAAGTGACAGAGCTGGCTTAAGACAAGTGACTCAATGAGTGGCTAGGTGTTGAAAGCCTCTGAGCATGCACCTTCAAAAAAGGGAGGAATTTTTTTTATATTCCCCGTAAAAGCCCCTGTTTCATTGGGGGACACATGATTTAATTTTTTTATGAAAGGGTACAGCTGCTGCCTTCCAAGGGGATATGTCCATCCTCTTAGCGAACAAAGGGTGCAGCCCTAGCTACTGGCTATACCCATGCATGTCCAACACACGTTTAGGAATAGCATGTAGAATGGAAATGAAAGGAAACATTCTTGAGAAAACACTCCAGTAGCAACTTTAGCAAGAAGCCAACAATGCCGGGCAGCAGCTGTGTCCTCCAATGAACTACTGGAGAAAAAGAATTTCATGGCGAGTACAAAACGCACACACAAAAAAAAAAAACA
>NW_017306868.1:567423-568728 GCF_000935625.1 Nanorana parkeri | reverse complement strand
CCAAAAAAAAGGCCTACCACCCCCCCTTACCCCACCCAAATAAATAAAGAGGGGCGATCAAGACAGAAAATGGCACTTAGCAAGCCTCAAGAGTAATAGTGTGACTGAAAGAGATCATACAGTGGCAATAGTTAAACCTTAAAAATACATTTAAGTACCTTAACTATTAACAAAAATTTAGCTAATTTGTGTGTCACTCGGCTGTAGATCCTCAAATCATCTCTGAATCGGTGCCGACACTGTCCTTCCTTCTGGAGGGTGGCCACTTTTGTTCTCCATGGTCCTGGTGTGTTGTGAAGTAGCCACCGCTCCAAGCTCACTCCCCTGATGGACTACAATCTCACATTTAGTTTACTAATTTGTATTGAGAATGTAATCCATCATGGGAGCGAGTTTGGAGCCAGTGGCTATGTTACAACACACACCATGACCATGGGGAACAAAAGTAGCCACCCTCCAGAAGGAAGGACAGTGTCAGCATAAATTCAAAGATGATTTGAGGATCTACAGCTGAGTGATGAACAAATAAGGTACATTTTTGTTAATAGTTATGGTACTTGAATGCATTTTAAGATTTAACTTCTGAGTTTAGCCTCACGTTAAGTGTGAAGTTAACATCCACCATGCTGCCAGAACAGCATGATAACACTTGGTGAACCAGGTAGAACTGCATACCTAGGAGATGGATATCTGCTAAAGAAAGGCCCAGGAAGTACTTATCGTTTTAGTAAAATGAGTGGCAACAGGGAAATAAGGATACTACCCATTCAGGGAATAACCCTGAGAAATGACCTGGCAAATTCTTCTAGAGATGATTGCACTGGAAGCCAAGGAATGTGAGGATAAGAAAGGGCACCTAGCAAGACAAGGCTGCCAACAAAGAAACCCTTATAGCTTAAAAAATAGGATTTTTGTACTCACCGTAAAATCCTTTTCTCTCCGTTCATTGAAGGACACAGGGCAACAGATCGTAGATCCTGAATGGTAGGGGATATCGCCACCTGCAGGAGTAGGACGCTAGGCACATAACAAAAAGACAAGACAGCCTAGGGGCGGCCCCTGCTGGTGGCCCAACCCCTCACTTGCTGACAAGTCTCCAGTAAGTAACAAGCAGTTAGGAGTACACACCCAATATAGAGGGCGGGACCTGTGTCCTTCAATGAACGGAGAGAAAAGGATTTTACGGTGAGTACAAAAATCCTATTTTCTCTCCCGTTCATTGAAGGACACAGGGCAACAGATCGTAGATCCTGAATGGTAGGGACGTCACCAAGCAGTACACACTGAGGGATGGGCAACAACAAC
>NW_017306868.1:541876-566300 GCF_000935625.1 Nanorana parkeri | reverse complement strand
GACCGCATCGGACAACCCCTGGTCCTTCAGGACCTGGCTCTCAACAGCCACGCCGTCAAAGTCAGCGACTGTAAAGAAGGATGGAACACAGGACCCTGGGACAGAAGATCGGGACGCAGAGGCAGACACCACGGGGCGTCCACCACAAGCTGAACCACGGAGGACGATGGTGACGCCCTCGACCGTGATCCTACGCAGCAGCCGAGGCAACAGATATAGTGGAGGAAAGGCATTGGAGATCCGCCAACCGCGAAGGGGATAGTCGCGTGTTGGACGAGAAGAAACTGTTGCCCGGACAGGACAGAAACTCGATCTTGTAGCCCGAAGAAACCAGCCCCCAGACCCAAGAGTCGGAGACTTTTTATTCCGGCCCAGATAGCAGACCCTGCAAAGCGGAGGAGCTCTGCACGCCGTATCCTCCCCTACGGAGAGGAAGACACAGGAGGCTGCAGCTGTGAAACCGTGCAGCCTTCAGCTTACCTCAGATCCAGGTCCTCAGGCCATCCACCGGAGACCCCACATACATACCACCAGGGAAGACAGGAACCATCGCCAGGATCCAGGAGGAGCAGGGTACCGGCAGGAGAACGCCCCCGACCGAAGCCGCGGCGCCGCCAGCCTGCGGGGAGAGCCGCGACCGGTGGGCCGGAGCCCCCGGTCAGAAGCCCCCCCCTGGGACGAATCCCATAGGCGTCGGGGAGGACCACCTGTCGCAGCCGACCCACCGTAGCAGAGTCTGCATGCGCTCCCCGCTGATGGCTATCTTGATTATCTCATTCAGGAAAGTTTCAATGACTCCCCGATGTTTCCCAGGAAGGAAGATTGAACTGGAGATCTCTTGGATGATTGGCCCACAGACCAGTTTTTAAGCCAGAGAATCTTCCTAAAGACCACAGAAGCAGAGTGGATGCAGGCTTCCAATGTCCAGTTAGATGACACAGTTGAACTTGTCTGCCTGCACAATCCAACCAGTCATATCAATCAGTGTTAAGGAGTTCTCTTAGAAACATCTCCTGATGCAGGTCTTAGTCCATTCAGTACCTGCCTGGTAGGTAGTGGCAAACACTGGTCTAAGCACAGAACCAGTAACGGAACAAATCAGCCTAAAGAGAGATTTCAGTTTCTCAGTTAGGTATTCCACCTTGAGTGTGTGTCAATCACTTCCTGCAAAAGATTGTCCAGGGTTACCTTCTGCAGAGAGAAAGAATTATCTCAGCACTCCCTTTCAATCAGGGAAGTGAAAGTAGTACAATAGGATGCAGCAACCAAAGAGCATGACGAGGCTGCGTGCTCCGATTCAAAGTTCGAGAAAAAAATCAGTGTATTGAGGTGGTCGCTTCCTGCAAACCCTATAGCCTAATCAGACAGCCGAGGCTTGGTCTAGCACCCTGGACAACCAAGACATAGCAGCTTCTAGAACAATAGGTACCTTCTAATGCTGGCAAAACACTACAGAGTCCTGTGTCCCCCCACATGAAGAGGCCATGTGCAGCAGGCAAAAAAAAGCACACACGAAGGAGAGGACTCGCATGATAGGTCAAACCCATTGTACTGTACAAGTTGGAGCATGGTCCACCTACTTCATGTCAGTATACAACAGAAAATGGTGCCCCACACAAAAACCTGAAGCGTGGGCAGCTTCTCCTCACGAAGATGGTGGCAATATGGCAGGAAAAATGGCTGCAGCGTCCAGTGTAAAAGTAAAGGACCAGCAGAGTAAAATAAAAGCAGTAGAGATCATGCTCTGGTAAAAATTCCCTTCACCTATGCCACTCATTGGAGTCACCGTTCCACTATTCAGTGGCAGCCTGCAATCAGCAAGTTTCAGTCTGGTGATGGTCCATTAGTAACACCATACATGCAGCAATGTTGAACAGTGTAAAGACATTGAACCTGGTATGGCTACTGTGGTGACTGCAAGTCACACAAAAAAGTTAACTGCAATAAAATACAACATTTTAGAGTTTGGGAAGACACTATAAAAAGCTGACTTCTTGAGTGAATATTCCAGGATTGGGTAGTGCAGTCTGACACTACCAGCATCTGTGATTAGGCCAGATTGGAGAAACGCCTGAGAGGTTGCACACTTGGGAAGTTGTTCCACATCATGTATTTGTTATTTCAATAAACAACCATTTTATCTATGCTGAACGACAGAAATGCGGCTTGTTTTTGAAGAATTGTGATGCACTGCGCCGGCAAGCTGGTTTTGCCTGCTCCTTTGGAGCGATTCTTGGTTGTATGGGGTCTCAGAATTGGAGCAGTGAACTGTCTGCACTACTACCAGCAGCTGTTGAATAGAATAATCGCCAACTAAATGTCTTGATTCAGCAAAGCTGGGGATAAACGTTTTTTAATCTTTAGGACACTAAGCTAGGCGTGTGTAACACATGCAGGGGCATTACTACTAGATGCAGTGGTGGTGCCCTTTGCTTTACTTGTGTCCAACATTCTAGAAGCGGCAACTGATGTGGACTGTATCCCAGATACACCACTAGAACACATGTAGAAGATTTGAACCTTTGCCTGCCCGAGTGAACACTGGAATAACTGCACAGGTGGACAAGGAGCCAAGGAGTTGAGGAGGATGTCTCCTCCATACAAAATAGAAAGAATATTTCATTACGCATCAGTATGTGAACTAGCCTTGTCATTACCCTTTATCAGCGACAGATCAGCACTTCTACTTACCATCTCCACTAAAACAATACTGCCATCCTTACCATAACCGCTAAAATAATACAGGCAGTCCCCTGGTTACATACAAGATAGGGACTTTAGGTTTGTACTTAAGTTGAATTTGTATGCAAGTCAGAACAGGTACATTTTTTAAGTGCAACTCCAGCCAAAAAAACATTTTTTTAGTTTTGGATAGCATAGGGAAGGGTCACATTTGTTTTGCTGTCTGTTCCTGTTGTTCAGAAGATTATAAGAAAAACATTTTTTATTCAAAATGACACACCCAAAAAAGTTTTCTATTTTTAATTACATTTTATATACTTTATTTTTTTGCAGTTTTAATTTTTATTTATGTTTTTTACATTTGTTTTGTCTTTTTAATTTTGTTTTTAAACTTTTTTTATTTTCATGCTGTGAGCAATAGCCAGCCTGCTATTGGATATTTCAAATTGCAATAGCAGGCTGGCTATTGCATCTGCCCACTGCCTGCTGTCAATACGCAGAGAAGGAGCCTGAAGGAGAAAGTTCTCCATCAGGTCCTCCCATGCTGATTGACAGCAGGTAGTGGGTGGGTGCAATAGCCAGCCTGCTATTGGCTATTGCATTTTACAATATCCAATAGCAAGCTGGGTATGGCTCCCAGCCTGCAGACTAAGAGGAGGCAGGGGGGCGGGGCAAAGGAGCTGCGGCCGGACCGTCGGATCGGCCGGACCGGGAAGAGAAGAAGACTGACTGTGGGAAAAGGACGCTGGGACATTAGCAGAGGTACAGCTAGGAATGCAGTGGTCTGTATCCCCGCCAACACAGGCGCGGAGAGCAGCGGGGATTTGAAGGGACACAGGCCGCTGCAGCCACAGTTCTCCTAAATGTACCGGCAACTGCCGGTACATTTAGGAAAACTATGGCCCCCGGTTCGTATGTACGGATTGTTCGGACGTCCGTAACCCGGGGACTGCCTGTACTACCATTGCAAACCTTAAAAATGAAAACAAAAACACAACAAAAACGAAAAACAATGACGACTTACATTGCTCCCGCATGCCGGCCTCTCTGCACTTCCGGAGCCTGCACTCCTGGCACTTTCGGCGCATATACATGTCCATCTGACACTTGCCATTGTTCTTGCAAGTGTATCTGGCATTCTTTATTACACTACGCCTGAAAAAGCCTTTACAGCCCTCACAGCTTAGCACATTGTAGTGGAAGCCTGAGGCCTTATCTCCACACACACTGCAGACTTCATTACCCAGCATCTTTGGTGCAGGACCCTTCTTCCTTTTACGTTCTGGCTCCTCTGCTGTTGGAAGACAGTTAATACATTTTAGTTTAATTGTAATTAAAGCCTAATAACTTGACAAGAAATAGGAAAATTCACCCAGTGCTAAAATAGGAGCAGCAGAATTGTATTGCAAGAGAGTGTGTGATTTTTGTAGTCTCTCCAAAAAAAAACATCCCTTACAATAAAGTCCTGACTTTATTGGCTACAAATTTCAAAGCAACAAAAATGGCAAACAGAGTTTCAACTCGGCAGGATCTTTATCATAATTGCATATGTCTCCTCTTCTTAGGTTTGACTTAACTGCTGCAATAATTTGAAAGGAAAAGGACTAGCAATATAGTTACATTTGCCCAGCACATTGTTTCTGCGCTGCAAAGGCAAAAGAAAAAAAAAAAGGACATTATTGGCATACAATATTCTTCTTTAAAACACTGTGCCAACTAGTAAAACATGTTTTTTTTTGGAAGTTCAGTTCTGGTTAAAAAAAAAAAAAAAAGTTCTATACCTTTAAAGGCCAGCTTTCATTTTTAAACTTGATGTTTAGTAAAAAACAAATGGGCCGTACAGCACCAGTGTACCAATCCATCTCTAATGATGCTTATACCGTATTCTGCTGGGTTCTGGTTAGTGTAATAATCCTCCCCCTGGTGTGACTTTAGATTGTAAGCTCCTTAAGGGCAGGGACTGATGTTAATGTGCACTATGTAAAGCTCTGCGTAAATTGTTAGCTCAATATAAATACCTGAAATAAATAATAAATGCGAAGATGGATATGCCCCCACAGCCCAGATCTTCCGGCACTGCAAGCATTTGATCAGCGCTGTGGGGAGTATCCAGCATCCATGAAGGGGGGATTATTACACTAACCAGAAGCCAGTAAATGTGGGATACACATCATTAGCAGAACACTATAACACTGGTGCTAAATGCCAAACAATAAGTTTTACTAAACTTTAGCTTGAACTTGGACAATAGGTTGAACTTGATGGACTTGTGTCTTTTTTCAACCTGACTAACTATGTAACTATATGTTACCTTCAATTTGTAAGTAATGGGATGGCCTATGCAATGCTTCTGTGAACTGATTTTTAAATGTAGACAGTGATAAAGACCCTGTTGTGTTGAAATGCATTGCCACTCCCCAGTGGGAGACTGCAATAAAAATATAAATATTCCCCACCTTACCCAAAAGGTAAAAACACTGTCTGAAGTTTAATATTTAAAAGCCAACTCTTAAAAAAATGTTTTTTACAGAAGACTTATTACCTCCTGTCAGCTTTTTATTGATATTTGAAAGTGTGGAAAGAGAGCACTGGACTCGCGTAGTTATTCTCATCCAGCAGTAGTTAAGTGATGTGATTATGAGTGATCTGGGTAACGGGTAGGCAGCTTCTGCAATGCAAAGGCTCTCCACAGTATCCTTGGCTTGACACTGAATACAGTAGATGTAGGAACTGAAGTGCCACACCAATTGAAATAGTCTAAATACAACTTTATTCTATTAGGGGGCATTCAGGTAGAGTATCCAACGTATTTTGGAGGTCCAAAATACACCCCCTTCATAAGGGCTTAATGACAGAAATCGTTTTTGAGGACTATAATCCCTACAGCTTGAAAGTTGTACTCTGTTGTGATGGGAGTAATTCATTCTTGTTGCCTCTCATTTAGTTCCGATAAAGGGGATGTATTTTGAGCTCCCCAAAACATGTTGGCTACTATACTTGAATGTATCCCTGACACTAATGGAATAATGTATCTGGACTATTTCCATTAGGGTGGCGCTTCAATTCCTATTGCAACTGTGTTCACAGCTTTATACTGATGTCTATGTGACAGATGTCAGTGACAAAAAGTGAGACAAAAGCTTCCAATGGGGACACAGGCACCAATAAAAACTTGACAGAAGGTTCTAAGTCCTCTTTCACTTTGCTCAAATCAAACAATATGGCTGGGGTTGGGCTCTAAAACAGCGAGTGGTTATGCTGGAAACTTAGAATTTAGATTCTTCAAGTCTAGCGTGAGGGCACGGTCAGTTTTTTACCGAAAGAATAAGGCAGACAGAAAACCCTCCAAAAAGTCACCTGTGCTGTGGGAGGAGCCTTCCCCATCCGTTCCGAGGATTTCATTTTCAGTAGGTAGTATAGAACTTCCTTGAGACTCTGACCTCTCCTCCTTTATTGTTAACTTAGTGCTGCTAGCAGAATCCAATGCAAGAAATGTATCCACTGTGTGGAAAGATTCTCCGTCTACAGGGAAAGAAGGAAGAAGTCTAAACCAACATTTGCAAAGCGCCATTAAATATTCCCAAACAAAAGATCCGCATATGCAAAACCCCACAGCGAGGTGACCCAAACCAAGGCCACCTGGGATTAGCACATACCAAGTGACACATTGACAGAGCCATTGACAGCCGTGGCTGACATATTGGGTCAGTCTTCTCCATGCATCGTGAGCCAAACACTGTAAAACAAAAAACAGACACAAGAGGCAAGTTATTATTTATATAATTAATGCTGTGCATCTTAGGTCATCTCCACACCCCCACAAAATACAGTCATTAAAATGTGGGTTTTACTGCTTTGCATCTTTGGTCATCTCCACACCCCCACAAAATACAGTCATTGAATGTGGGTTTTACCAGCAGCCCACCAATATTTCTTAGTCAAGTGCTCAAAGAAGACAGCGTGAGCATCACTGATCCAAAGCCCTCATTCACATGGGCCATCTGCTTATTTATTTTTGTAATTTAAATGTAGGAAAAATTGATCTGCGAAGTATACACAAACGTTATACCTCCCAGATGAATTTCTCCCGTGTTTAATTGTAAATGCTTTTACACACAGACGTGTTCAGAGTTGTCCAATCTGTTCCTGAACGCACAGATTTCAATTTTTTCTAAACGCAGCTAAACTGAATGCACTTAAAAACACAAGTAAATGCACAGTGTGCATTATACCATTTCGAATCACTACATGTATTTGTATGAGCTATATCCTATAGACGCATACAAGTCACGTGAATAAGGCTCTAAGAAGACATAGCTAAAAGGGAACCTGAGTCCCACTTTCTAGTTTAAAAGCTCCTCCAGTCTTTCTACCATTTTCCCTCCCAGGAATGCTGCACCTTTCCCATTAAGCAGAGCCCGGGATCAGCGGGACAACGGCGGGGGAGGGGGGGACACACCGATCGCCACCCCATACACGCGATCCGCCGGCTCTACAGCCGGCGGATCGCTTGTATGGTGACAGGCATCGCTGCCTGTTTTTAAATTTCGCCCATTTCCCGCTCGCGTGCGCCGAGAGGTGCGTGTGGGGGGGGGCGTGTCTGAGCGGACGTCTAAAGACGCCCGCTCAGATCTAGAGGGCTCGGGCCGGCCGTTTTTTTTACTACGGCCAGCCCGGAGGTGGTTAAAAAGAAAATCTCCAGGGCCAAAATTAGGCCCTTGAAAGTGCTCCGAGCTAAAATGATCTAGCCCCTACTGGAGAAAAGACAGGATTGTTCCATGGAGTAAATCATGGGATGGAAGTACCTTGCCTCACATTATGAGAAATATGTCTTTCAGGTGTGATGCTAGACCTTGAGGAAGTCTATTTCCAAGCTTTCAAGAGTGTAGGGATAACCAAATCAGATCAAAGGTAATGTTAATAAAGAAGGCAGCCTTAATTGTGAGAGTAGATAGGTGAATAGAAAGAGCAGTTTCTGAAGAAATTTCGGAACCAAAGGGAGATCCAAGGTAGTCACTTGTGCATAGGGATAACACATTTAAGTTTAGGAGTTGGATCAGCAGAGTCTCCTCATGTACCAACTTGTCCAAAAGGGATAGGGAAAATTTCTAATTCGCTTCAACTGACTATACAGAAACAGCTGCATCCCCAGGGAAATCAGAGATGGACTCTGGAGGAGAGGGCATGATCGCATGCTTCCAACCCTTGCATTCTAGTCAGATAACATTGCTGAAACTTTACTCAATGTAGGTTACTGGAGAAGTGTGATGAAACAGTGGCGGTCAATGGAGAAATGTGGCGGTGTAGTGGAGAAATGCACATGTACAGTGGTGGTCAGTAAAAAAGTACAAGTGTGCCAGTGGTTTCCAATTTGTAGGGCTGGGTCTGCTGGGAGTGACTCTGCACTGGAATTATTTACACAGTGTGGGCTGATCAGTCCGCTTATACATTGCTTGTAAGGACAAGTATTTCTTAGATTTTCTGTCAACAGTATGTGTCCTTGTCAATATAGTAGCAGATCATGTTAATGGAAAGCGGTCAATTGCGCATGTCCATGCTAAGCAGCTGAGAGTCACAAGTCCACTTTGTGCCACTCTACACAAACCCAGGAAGTGAAAGTGAGGCAGAGGAAGAATTCATTTTCACTTCCTGGGTTTTAGATTTAAAATAACTATAGGCTAGGATGTGAAATAACACTGCTACCTCCCCTTAATGAAGCAGAGCCTTGATCAGTCTGCACAGCCACAAGCATGAAAAAACATTTAAAAGGAGAACTATGAGGCAAGTGAAAATCACTCATCCTCATAGTTCGAGCCAACATGTGACAATGAAAATGCCACATGTTGGCTCAATAGATCGGGAAGTGAGCAAACACATACCGTCGCTCACTCACTTCTCAATCATCTCCCTGCAGAGAGCAGTGACTGTCAGTCACGGCTCCCCGCAGGGATTCCCCCCTCAGATCCTCCATCGCTGAGTGAAGGAATGGATGGGGTAGGAGGCTGGTAGAGCTGGATAGGCAGAGCCAGCTGTCACTCACGCAGCTGGGTGGATCGCGACAGCATTGTCAGGATTCGTCCCGGCTGCGGCGCTCTCAGTATATTGCGAGCTGTGGCTTGCGATATAGCGAGCTTTGGGTCACAGGAGGAGGCTAGTATATGTCCTCCCGTGACCCTTAAGAGAACTATGGGGAAAAAAACACTTCTCCCATAGTTCTCTTTTAAGCACTGGAGTGTGAATCAATAAATGAGGGAGCATAAGGAATTAAGCTCCTCAGAATGTGGACTCTAACTTTGTGTTATTACATGTTCAAAAGGAGAGTAGAGACATTTCCAAGAAAAGCACAACACATTCAAACCTACCACAATGTTCAGCAAAGAGAGTTCTTGAACAGAAGCTTAAAACCTTTTCTTCATAGTAAATGGACTGTCCTCCTGCCAGCATCTGAACCTGCACAGACAAGATTTACATTATGAAGCACACACATAGTAGAAAACAAACACATCTAAACAATGATAAAACCAAGGCTGCTTCTATAAAAACATTCAGGATGTGACAAACACGAGGGTCCTGTCTGGCGAGTTATATTAAGTGTGCTGTTTCCCAATCAAGTTCCTCTATCTAAAGATGTACCAAAAGACTTCTGTTGCGTGTGCAAAGGCCTTGAAAAACATCCCGAATTCCACAAACCCATTTCCCCCTCTGTGATGCTGAGGCCTTAGGACAGTGTGTTTGGCCTGTAACGGCCCTGGCTTGGCTGACGAAATTCTAAAGCTGTGCAAATATTTCCAATTCAGTATTTACAAGCTCTAATTTTATTACATTTAAATGTATGTGGAGCCAAAGCGGTTTAGTTTTGAATGCAATAGGGAAGAGTTAGAAACTTTGCTGGATTTTTATTGCTGCTGCTGTCAACTCTACAGAAAGTGATGGGAAATCAAAAACATTTGAGTTGTCACAGGAACAGCAGGCGAGGGGAAATCTTCCCATGGGGACACCTGTTCTTGTGCAAACAGCCTAAAAGGGGGGATAAGCCCCTTGCTTTGTATAGATCTTCTCTTACTTCCTGTTGTGTCTCTGGGACAAGAAGTGAATACTGTAGAAATCTCCCCGATGAAGCACAGACAATGACAGGAACCTTATCTATTCCCTACTCTATCCAAAAAAAAAAAAAATATTTTGGCTTTTCATGCACTTTAATAAAAAAAAAAAAAGTCCTTGTTCATGGTCAGTCAATAAACAGTATTGAGCTTTTCTTAAAGCAGGACTCCAGGCATAACATTTCCTTAACCCTTGCAGTGGGGCTACCCTCACACTGCAAGGGTTAACTGCTCATTTTTGTCTAGGTGCTAAAAAAAAAAAAACAATTACAAAAATATTATACTCACCCGATACTTGGAGCCTTCTTGCTCTTAGAACGGTACCTGGAGCCTCTCTCCCCCTCTGCAGTGGAGGAGAAGGAGACAGGGTCCACGGTTCGGGTAAATGTAACTTTTTTTTTTTAGCACCTACACAAAAATTATCACTTAAGCCTTGTAGTGCAGGGGTAGCCCTACTGCAAGCATTAAAAAACATTTTTGCCTGGGATTCTGCTTTAGAGAACGTAGGTAGTTACATCACTCAATGACTCATACCAAGCAACAAGGGTTGTGTTCTTCAAAGCCCCACCACAAAGGAGTTCCAATGGCATGTTATAAAAAAAGAAAAAAACTGCTTTAAATATTGCTTTGGCTAAATGTAAAAAAAAAAAAAAGAAGGAAGAAGAATTAAAGAGGCCAGAGTCAAAGAACGTGGGCGCAAACGAGTAGCAGTACATTTCATTTTAGGGCTTGTTTATATCGGTCCACAGAAATATACTCTCTTCATTGTTAAAGTGAAAAACAGATTTCTGCAGAGATGTTTAAATTCAAATTACAAAACTCAAAATAACTTTATACATAGGCATACACTCCCGTCGAGTTAGTATTTGTGGGCGGTCAATAGAAAGATCACTGTTAGCAGATAGTGATCAGCAGACAAAGAAGCATTTACCATTAAGGAATATTTTGACCTCACTTTAAATGCATTCAAGTACCTGAGCTACACTCAGCAACATTGTAGCTTATTTGTGTATTACTTGGCTGTAATTTGCATCTCTGAATGCCGACATTGTCCTTCCTTCAGGAGGGTACTTTTGTTCCCCATGTTGCAAAGAAGCCACCACTCCAAGCTCACTCCTGTGATGGAGTAAAATAGTTTACTAATTTATAAATAAATTATAGTCTATAACGGGAGCAAACGTGGAGTGGTGACTCTTTACAACACACACAGGGACCATGGGGAACAAATGTAGCCATCCTCCAAATAATTTATGGAGTGCGCCTTGAAGGGAAGGGTGAAACCTTGTCCCCAAGTGTATAGACTTAAATAAGCTGCCAAATCCACCTGGAGATAGGGGAACAGGGAACTACCTGAGCAGAGGGTTAACCAAATCAAATAGTCCCCTATCCCTTATGACCCAGGCGTCAACAGCCATGCTGTGGTAAACCGGTCTTTGTAACAGCAGATCCAGATGCAGGCCGAAGCGAGGACGCGCAAGCGGGCCGAAGCAAGGGTTTTTTACACTCTATGAGTGCAATAACATTAATGGAAGGAATTCATGGGATCTGTGTTGAAGTCTAAAAGCAAGAAAGACCGGCCTAAATTTCTTGTGTTCAGCCCCACAGCCCCAGTTGAAAAAGAGGAAACATTTGTTTGCATCTCCACCTGCCAGCTATTATATTCAGACAGCTAGCATTTGCGGCCGTCTAAGTACCAGAACAGTGACTGCATCTGATTGGATGCAATCTCTGTGCGGCAGGCAATTTTCAACTGGTCTCCTATTTTCTAATTGTCAAGCCACACACGGCTTTAATTTTATCCGATACAGCAGCAATCAACCAAAATTTGAGCTGTATATGGCTAGTATCAGGCTCAACAGTCACACTGAGGGAGGCTATCCGGAAGATATACATTAGATATCTATGTAAGAAGTATTGTGATGGCCTACCTCGGTTATGGACCCTGCATACTTCACGGCCTTTACAGTCAGTCATTCCCAACTGACACACCACAGCCAATTACAACTATATATTTAATCTTTAAATATATCATCTGAACAATAACTCCATCAAACTGGCTTTTACAACCTACTACCATCTGTTAAATGGTCCAGATAATCTACCATGAAATTGAGAGGTAAGCAACAGATACGATATCAAAATAACTGCTTGAACATAACTGCTTGAACATATACAAACGAAAAAAACCTAAGAATTAAATCCATGGAGCAGAGGAAGGGAGCGCGCGCGAGAGAGAAGAGCGCAAGTGAGGGGGAGAGAGAGAGCGGAAGAGAGAAGATCGCTAGTGAGGGGGAGAGAGAGAGCGGAAGAGAGAAGATCGCTAGTGAGGGGGAGAGAGAGAGCGGAAGAGAGAAGATCGCTAGTGAGGGGGAGAGAGAGAGCGGAAGAGAGAAGATCGCTAGTGAGGGGGAGAGAGAGAGCGGAAGAGAGAAGATCGCTAGTGAGGGGGAGAGAGAGAGCGGAAGAGAGAAGATCGCTAGTGAGGGGGAGAGAGAGAGCGGAAGAGAGAAGATCGCTAGTGAGGGGGAGAGAGAGAGCGGAAGAGAGAAGATCGCTAGTGAGGGGGAGAGAGAGAGCGGAAGAGAGAAGATCGCTAGTGAGGGGGAGAGAGAGAGCGGAAGAGAGAAGATCGCTAGTGAGGGGGAGAGAGAGAGCGGAAGAGAGAAGATCGCTAGTGAGGGGGAGAGAGAGAGCGGAAGAGAGAAGATCGCTAGTGAGGGGGAGAGAGAGAGCGGAAGAGAGAAGATCGCTAGTGAGGGGGAGAGAGAGAGCGGAAGAGAGAAGATCGCTAGTGAGGGGGAGAGAGAGAGCGGAAGAGAGAAGATCGCTAGTGAGGGGGAGAGAGAGAGCGGAAGAGAGAAGATCGCTAGTGAGGGGGAGAGAGAGAGCGGAAGAGAGAAGATCGCTAGTGAGGGGGAGAGAGAGAGCGGAAGAGAGAAGATCGCTAGTGAGGGGGAGAGAGAGAGCGGAAGAGAGAAGATCGCTAGTGAGGGGGAGAGAGAGAGCGGAAGAGAGAAGATCGCTAGTGAGGGGGAGAGAGAGAGCGGAAGAGAGAAGATCGCTAGTGAGGGGGAGAGAGAGAGCGGAAGAGAGAAGATCGCTAGTGAGGGGGAGAGAGAGAGCGGAAGAGAGAAGATCGCTAGTGAGGGGGAGAGAGAGAGCGGAAGAGAGAAGATCGCTAGTGAGGGGGAGAGAGAGAGCGGAAGAGAGAAGATCGCTAGTGAGGGGGAGAGAGAGAGCGGAAGAGAGAAGATCGCTAGTGAGGGGGAGAGAGAGAGCGGAAGAGAGAAGATCGCTAGTGAGGGGGAGAGAGAGAGCGGAAGAGAGAAGATCGCTAGTGAGGGGGAGAGAGAGAGCGGAAGAGAGAAGATCGCTAGTGAGGGGGAGAGAGAGAGCGGAAGAGAGAAGATCGCTAGTGAGGGGGAGAGAGAGAGCGGAAGAGAGAAGATCGCTAGTGAGGGGGAGAGAGAGAGCGGAAGAGAGAAGATCGCTAGTGAGGGGGAGAGAGAGAGCGGAAGAGAGAAGATCGCTAGTGAGGGGGAGAGAGAGAGCGGAAGAGAGAAGATCGCTAGTGAGGGGGAGAGAGAGAGCGGAAGAGAGAAGATCGCTAGTGAGGGGGAGAGAGAGAGCGGAAGAGAGAAGATCGCTAGTGAGGGGGAGAGAGAGAGCGGAAGAGAGAAGATCGCTAGTGAGGGGGAGAGAGAGAGCGGAAGAGAGAAGATCGCTAGTGAGGGGGAGAGAGAGAGCGGAAGAGAGAAGAGCGCAAGTGAGGGGGAGAGTGAGGGGGGAAGAGTCGGGGGGGGAAGAAAGACGAGCGCAAGTGAGGGGGAGAGAGAGCGGAAGAGAGAAGATCGCAAGTGAGGGGGAGAGAGAGCGTGAGAGAGAAGAGCAAGGAAGAGAGAGCAAGAGAGAAGGGAGCTAGTGAGGGAGAGAGAAGAGCGCAAGAGAGAAAAGTGCAAGGGAGAGAGAGCGAGAGAGAGAAGAGCGCAAGTGTGTGAGAGAGAGAGGGGGAGAGAAGAGAGCAAGTAAGGGAGGGGGGGGAGAGAGAGAGAAAAGAGTGCAAGTGAATAAGAGAGAAGAGCACAAGAGGAGTAAAAGAAAAAGTGCAAAACAAAAGATAGAGGAGGAGCAAGATATAAAAAAAAAAACACAGAAAGAAGAGAGTGATGGAGGAAGAGAGAGAAAGTAAATAAAGGTTAGTTCTACAAACCACTGCTCACGCCTTTGCTGTATGCACACATATACAAGGATACAAAGTTTGTTCCATATCCAACAGCATAAGTACAGATGACATCCACTGAAAACTTCCCCACCATGCAACAATGACCTGTAGTAACCTCTGAAGACTTCCTGAAATGAACATGTGTTTATCCTTCAGCTGATAAATGCAGCGCATTCTCCCATGATTCACAATATCCGTCAAAGACAATGAGCAAAGTGCAGAAGAAAGCAAAGCTAGACTATACCATCGTTCAATGACTTGTGGTGGTGTCATTGTGGGGGAGGAGCCTGCTTTGTTGCTCAATGTGCTCTTAAACTAAAGTGACAGCAGTCTGTGGAGGTGAAAAGTCAGTCACACTCTGTACCTGAATTAACTCATAGATGACCAATTGTTACAGACAACCAAGAGACATCTTTGTCTGCACAAAGGCAACTAATTAGACACAAGTGACAAAAAATTGATAAAAGAAAGTCCCTATAATTGAGCATCAGACAAAGAAACAAGTCAGCAGCTAGAAATGCATGGGCCAATTATTGACCCTTTCTTTGTATTAAGAGTACATTTGCAGATAAATAAGCCAAAGTGGATGTCAATTATAAATAAATCATTGCACCATAGCAAGAAAAAAAAGAAACACTTTACAAAAGTTGCCTTTTATAACATTTATAAAATCTGCATTTTGTAACTTTCCATTTTAATCTGAGTGCTCTGTGTATGAACGCCCCAGAATCCCAATCTCTGATATGTCTGACTCTTTTTCCCAAAATGATGCAGAGTTTGAAGTGACTACAAATTAAAAACAAAAACAACAAAAAAACACCCTAAATCCCCCTATAGAGACGGTTCAATCTGCTCTAACAGGGAAAAGAAAACCCAAACCCTTCCTTATCCCCTAAAGCCTTGGTTCTCAACTGGTGGGTCGAGACCAAAAAGTGGGTGCGACCCTATGTTCAGTGGGTCCCCATGTGCCTTCCACTTTTCTAGGCGAGAGGCTCCTCAGCCTCCCCATAGTGCAGCACTGTCAGTTCTTGCACCAAGCAGCATTCAAAATATGCTGCCCAGTGCCGAGTGTCAGCTTGAGGTGGGGTGGGCTCCATCCATACATGCATTGCTTAAAGCTCCCTCGCATGTCCTGTAGAGGTGCCAGGACCGGAGTGATTTAACATACTGGCTCTCTGCACCTCTACAGGGTGTGCAAGGGAGCTGTGCAAGCAATGCACATATGGATGGAGCTACATCACAGCACAGCAGCCCACACCGGACCCCAGGGTAAGGTTCCACTCCAGTTCTCATAAAGTAGGGAGACTGGATGGACCTTGAAGAAAAAAAAAAGAACAAAAATTGTTTTTTTTGGAGTGTGTATGTGTGGAGTGTGTATGTGTGCGAGCATTTTGGCGTGAGAAGTGCATTGGATTGCCATTCATTTGAATGGCACCTCAAATGCACCTCCTAACCACAGTTCTATTGCCACCATCGGAACGTGCAGTAGCGCAATGCCGTGCGTTCCATTGCAGTGCAACTTGGGTGACGACTTAATGACCAAGCACAATGGTGGGTCCTGAGGTTACACAGGTCGAGAACCACTGCCCTAAAGCCATAGGACACTCAATGGATCTTTTAGATTGTAAGCCCTCACAATCAGGGCCCTCCTTACCATCTTGTCTTGAATTGTAATGTGATTGTAATGTCTTCCTTATATTGTAAAGCGCTGCGCAAACTGTTGGTGCTATATAAATCCTGTATAATAATAATAAATCTACATTCTATGGGTTATTTCTTAAAAATAGCCAGTTTTTTGTTTGTTTTTTTATGTAAAAAATACAACTACTAAGTTGCTCGAACTAGATCCTGTGGAAGTCTAGTCCACATTTTCATAGCTCTTACCGTAAAAAGAAAAAAAAACCCCAAACAAAAAACCCTAATTATTCAGTGGATCATTTTCAGTTTCTCCAGTTTCTTAGTCTTTTGCAATGACCCTAAAAGTGTACTGTGTCTGAACCCAAAAGAAACAAACATTTTATATATTAACAATCCTAAGATGGGGTGCCTGAATTAGTTTTCTTTTTCAGGATTTTTTTTTTTTCTTTCTTTCACCTGGTTATCCAGCCAGTAAGACACTTCTCATCTTAGGCCAAAGTCTATAGAGGCGCAACAGAGCCACCCTTGGACAGCAGCACTGTCAACATGTGGAGAAGGCAGGTGCCAATACACTTTACAACCCTCGCAAGACTTTTGTCTTGCGAGGGTTGTAAAGTACTTAAAAAAACGTACGATCTGCCCATCTTGGCCAGGCAGATCGTACTTGCGATCATCGCAAGCCCGCCCCTTCCGATTACTGCAATGCTGAAAGGGCAGTGTGCGCGTGCACACAACGGCCCGTTCGGCAGTGATCTCTCGATCATGTTAAAAACCAGCCGAAAATCGTAGATTCTCGGCTGGTTTTCCAACATGCTCGATATACAAAAGTCGTGCGACCTTACATTAGAAACGGTCGCACGCCTTCCATACACTTCACAATTCTTGTACAATCGCGGGATTTCCCGCGATTCTCGTACGAGAATCGTGCAGTGTATGGGCACCTTTAAGCTGGACATACACTGTAATATTTTCTTCATTCAACATGCAGACTGAACGAAGAAAACATAACAAGATTCCTCCATCAACGCTTACGAGTGTTGATTGAGCAATCTCCCGCTGTCTTTACTGTATCCTGACAGGGAGGGTTAGTGTCTGGCCTTTTCCTCCCTTGAATTCCAGAGAGTTTTGGAGATATATAAATATATATAGGATGTAGAGCTGCAGCTAACGATTATTTTCAAAATCGATTAGTTAGCCGATTATTAAGTTCGATTAATCGGTTAATCGGATAAACAATAAAATAAAATTTTAAAAAATGGCTCCAGTGATGGACTACTAGTTTGTATTGAGATTGCACTCCATCACAGGAGCAAGCTTGGAGCGGTGGAAGTAAAAAATTAAAAAAAGGAGGGGAGGAGGTGTGGCGTAGAGAGCGTGGATGCGGTCGGGCAGGTCTGGCAGCGTGTGTGAGGTGGGGAGGAGGTGCAGCGTGTGTGGAGCCGTGAACAGGGCCAACTGATCGGAAGCCGATTAATCGATTATTGAAAAAGTTGACAACTTTTTCAATAATCGATTATAATCGATTATGTCGATTAGTTGTTGCAGCCCTAATAGGATGCACGGAAACAGATAACAATATTGGTGCCGATACTGAGTTTTTGGGCGAGCATTCGTAATCTCCCAAATGCTCCGGATACGTTCGTAGATGCCGGAGCTTACAGTTAAGCTGGCCATACACTTTACAACCATCGCACGACTTTTATCGTGCAATGGTTGTAAGGTAATTAAAAGCTCGTACGATCTGCGCATCTTGGACAGGCAGATCGTACTTGCGATCATCGCAAGCCCTCCCCTCATCGGTGTGGCATTTGTCTTACGAGCACGCCACAAACAAGCCGAAAAGTGCTCGTAAGACAAAACACGTGTGACCGTACAGTAGAGTAGGTCGCACGCCTTCCATACACCTGCCGATTATCGTTCGCAGGATTTCCCACGATTATCGTAGATAATTGTCAGGTGTATGGACAGCCTTTAGAGGGTGATTTACTCTGACCGGCAGTGCTGCGAACGAATCTGGAAGCCGGGCGACGGAAAATTACTCGCCACCTGGCTTTCTGGTTGGCTGGTAAGCCGGCTCCATGCTGATTGGCCGGGAAGCTGATTTCCCGGCCAATCAGCATTGAGACGGCCAAATAGATCTAGTAATATGGCGACACAACCTCCACCCTGCAGACACTTCATTCCGCCACCATTTCTATTTCATCAGGATTCAGCTCCCTGCCACACAGCAAAAATATGCAATCAGTGGTACACAACAAAGTCCATTGCATTTTTGACCTGGCCAGGAAACCTTTATTTTTTTCCTACCCCCCTATGTGATAGCAAAAAATGTGACAGGTCTTCTTTATGGAGACATCAGGGGTCTCCAAGACCCCTGTCACCTAGGACCCCCCTGAAGAAGCTTCTCTCCAGCATCTGAAGCTGCAAAGTGACACTAGAATGCGGAAGTGATGTAATATACATCACTTCCGCATTCTGACAGCGGAGAGGGGACCGGAGCGAGGTCGTGTACCGATCTCCCTCTGATCCCCTGTGACAGAGGGACTATGCTGGTCCCGGGCTCGCACCGGGCACAGCGGAGCCCGGGACCAGCGTGACAGCGGGGGAGGCACGAAGGGAGGGGGCGCACATACCGGGACCTTATACAAGCGATCCGCCGGCTCTATAGCCTGCGGATCGCTTGTATGTTAACAGGCATCGCTGCCCGTTTTAAAATTTTAGGACTTTCCCGCTCCCACGCAGCGTGCGCGAAGGGGCGTGGCTGAGCGGACGTCTAAAGACACCTGCTCAGATCTAGAGAGCTCCCGGCCGGCAAGTGGTTAAATTGACATATTTGCATTTGGTGCAAAATAGCATTTCCTATAAGCGTGCAAAGTTGCAAAACATAAACATTTTGGGGGAAAAAAGTGTCCCAAATTTTTGCCACCACTGTATCTGTGTATATCTATATAGATATATAATACACACACACACACACACACACACACACACACACACACACACACCAATAATAATAATAATCTAACTTACAATACATTGCTATTGGCCAATAAAAATGTAAAACATGACAATTTACATATATTTTAAGTGATACGAAAAGAAATTCAGTACAAACTGTATGCCATCGGTGTTTATCCAAATGAAAATAAAAAATGAATGATTCATAAGGATAATTTTCAGCAGTGGAAAATCTGACACTGAAATCGTGGGGGCAGCAAAGGAGCTTACTCAATGTAACATGCTGCAAATATTAATGAACTGCCTTCATTCAGAAGTCTTTTTGTTCACAGCAGAATGACAGACACACTGAGCCTCTGTCTATCGTTCACATATAAAACCTGATTAACAGACAAGTAATGAATTTGTAATCATTTTATTATAGGAAACAATGGCAACTGTGCAAACAAGTGTCATTCACAGTTGAAATGAAGAAATTAGAAGAAAGAAAGCATTAAAGTAGAACTGAAGCCAAAACTTTTGGTTTTAAATAGAGTAAGGAAGGGTTAAAACCCCTTCCAGATTTTTTTTTTGTCTTCTGTATCCCATTGGGGAGACTTAACTTCACTTCCTGTCCGATAGCCACAAGAGGAAGTGAGAGCCAATCCTCTTCCCCACTGGAAGATTTCCCATCTATTCCTGTTCTGGTGTCAACCCAAAATTTGAAATTTTATTTTGCTTTCAGTAATAATTGTCACCAGAATGAATAGAGAGGGTGAATCTCCCGAAGGGCTTGTTTACACCATGTCCAGACCAGAACAGTATGTTCTCGGACCAAAAAAAGCATCCCAATGTATCCCTATGGTATTTTTGACTCTGTTCACACCAGTGCAGTACGTTCCGGACCAGATAAAAAAAATGAAAAAATACTGCTAGTCTCATTTTGTCTGGTCTGGAATGCACTGGAACGCATGGAAACGTATCAAACTCATACAAACGCACCTGGAGTCCATTTTAAGCTACAAAAAAAGTGGTAAAAACGTGCAAAATGCACTGCGTTCCAGATCGGGTCTAGAAAATGGTGGGAACCTGGCCTCAAGGCAACATAGACAATAAAAACAGGTCTTTTAATCAATCTCCATTCCTTCCAAAAACTAAAAAAAGGTTTGGCTTCAATTGATTTTTAAAGTACAGTATGTAAGCCTCAGGCCCATTCACACCACATCATCTCCAAACCAGATGGAGACTGTTTCTGGACCCAAAATGCATCCTAATGTATCCCTATGCCATTTCTGGCCTCTGTTCACACCAGCGCAGTCTGTTCCAGACCAGACCAGACAAATACTGCATGTCTCCTTTTATTTGGTCTGGAATGCACTGAAACTGCAGACAGATCTGGTCTGGAAAATGGTGTGAACCTGCCCTAAAAGCTAATTTTAGTATGTTTGACACCCTGTCTCACTGTATACAGTTATCTTATGCAATTTGTTTTGTGAATATTTTGCAAAGTTTCATGCCTAAAGATCCTGACAGTAAGGCTGGGTTCAAACCTAGGCGTATCGAATATGTGACGCGCGTTTCTACCTCGATTCACGGTTAAAAAAAACGCATGACGCACGCGCGTTTCCGAGGGCTACTTGGCTGTATCCCAATGGAAACGCGCGACAAAAACGCCCCAAAGAAGCTCCTGTACTTCTTTGGGCGTAGGGCGTTTTGAAGCGCGTTCATATGGCCTGTAATACGCCCAGGTGTGAACCATACCCATAGGAAAATAATGGGATTTCTGTGTTTGAGTGTTTTGCAGAGCGTTCGAACGCGCTACAAAACGCCCAGGTGTGAACCGGGCCTTATACTTCCTGTTGCAGGCTGTGCAATCCTTTAGTTTACCACAGGGCTGCCAGGCAAGTCTATCAGATAGGCAGTGCACACTGCAGGCTGGCAACACTGCTGCTAATTCGGCCGGCAACAATATTGACAACTTGAGCTGGAGTGCGATTGACAACAGCTGCTGCCTGCATGTGCCGTTGTTTTACTCTTTTCTGCTGTGTTCGTGTCTGATCGATTCTCCTATCAGAGCAAGGTATTTTTTTTTTCTGATTTTTTTTTTAAACAAACTTTATTGCTTATGTTTTTTCATAAACAACCTATTCATTGAAAAAAAATAAGCAATAAAGTTTGTTTTAAAAAAAAAAAAGGGAGAGAAAAAAAAATACCTAGCTCTGATTAGGAGTATCGGTCAGACACGAACACAGCAGAAAAGAGTAAAACAACGGCACATGCAGGCAGCTGCTGCTGCCAATCTAAAGTGGGCGGGGATGTGGGGAGGACGTCATCCTGTAGTCCTGGCTCAGGTCGGGAGCGCGCACACAGACACCATGTAACATTCCAGAGACAAGGCAGTCAGCTGCAAAACAGAAGTTCTCCCCAACATGAGAAGATATAATGATTTAAAAGGAAGAGCAGCAAAGAGAAGGGAAACTGCCATGGATTGCAGTAAGGTACACATTACAGTATTGGTTTATGTTAAAAAATTTGAGGGTTTAATGTCAATTTAAGTTGTAATTGTTTTGTTAGGTGATGCTCCAGTTTCAGACAGTCGCAGAACAAGTGCAGATGTAAACAGTTGCAAACTTTCGTAAAACAGGCGCAAAACACGCGCAATTGGAAAAGCCAGATTTGCACATTAGGAAGAATGATCCAAGACTAGCTAAAACTGTCACAATTGCTTTGATAAAATTCCCCCAGCCAAGAATAAAACTACTACTGCACAGGAACGAAGATTTACATGACTATCATATCGGGGCATGGATGATGCCTCCCACTACACGGTCAAAAAAGCAAATGGCATTACCTGCAGAAAGAAGAAGCAATATTCTTACCTTTCCGGTAGCCCACACCTTCAGAAACACCGCCATGATGCTGCTCCCCAGCCAGCAAAGTATTTAACGCTTCCAGGTGTATACATTCCGGATACCTGTTCAGCATGCAGCAGTTCCTACCACCAGCTCATACAGTATGTCACTATAGGATGTCTGAGCCAATAGGAGGAACCACTGTGTGTGATGGAAGAAACAGGTCTTCCACTCCCCCAGCCAGCTGACTACTTATGGTGACGGA
Source organism: Nanorana parkeri (assembly GCF_000935625.1). Lineage (NCBI taxonomy): Eukaryota > Metazoa > Chordata > Amphibia > Anura > Dicroglossidae > Nanorana > Nanorana parkeri. Next base: position 544,604 of record NW_017306868.1, on the reverse strand, counting down.
AAACAGCAAAGAGGCCGTGGGCACCTGGAAAAGTATGTATATTGCCTTTTCTGTCTACAGGTATTGTCTTTTCTTGGTATCTGTGCATCCCTAGTTCAAATATTAAAGTCAAAATGTTTTAAACCAATTCAAATGGCGATGAAATCACTTACAATGGATGCTGCTTCTTGATGTTTAAAAGTTTTAGCTTCCTGCAAAAATCAGCTGGCCCCCTGGGCACTGGCCCGGATATTCTGTTTTAAAGGTGGCTACTTCCCCTTGCAGGGTCCTATGGAGCCACCCTTGTGTGTGCTAGTAAGCTGTGTGTGTCTCCACAAAGATACAGTGCACTCCTCCCCACTCCCTCTTTTTCCTTCTCCCGGCCAGTAGATGGACAGCTGCAGGAGACTTTGCTGTCCCTAGTTATCTTATCCTGGACTGTTTGGAAACATGAGGACTAAGTGATTGGGCAAACATTTAAAGAAATAGTTTGCTGGGCAATGCTCATTTTTTTTCTTAATCTAGATCATTTTCTTAATCTACATCACAGGTCCTTAGACCGCTGAAGCTTGGGGGAGAAGCGGCTTCAGGGACCAGTCTAGCATCCAGGAAGGATCAGGTGACTACAGGGGTGCAGAATTCCTATTGCCTGACACATGCAGTTCCGGGCGGGTAGTTTTCTTCTACACTTAGCCCTGGTGCAGGCTAGCAGATCTAAATGTAGAGCAGGGGAGACGCAGCTCCTTTAGTACAAGTGATCTCAGATCACTTGTATAAAAGAAGCAGCCATCTTGTCCGCCCCCACCGTGATTTTCCGGATCCCCCGCTCTTCCGGGGGAACCAGGACCACGGTAATCATTTCAGGATGGAGAGCGGTGAGCAGAGGGGAGAACGGAGCCGTGTACTCACAGCGCCCCCTATTTCAGCTCTCACAAGCTGCACAGAATCGAGTACAATGCAGTTCTGTGTTGGAGGGCAGGTTCCGTAAGGTAGAATCTGCCACCTTCAAACACTATCACAATGTTCACATTAGAGGTGAGGAGATTAAGGGGGGATATGATTTCCATGTACAAAATGTTTAATGGTGGTAGCAACATTAGCGATAAACTGTTTAAAATTAACTCCATTACAAAAACTAGAGGCCACCACCTAAAATTGGTGGAAAAAAAATTCCAGCACAAGGGGCGAAGGGGGTTCTTCACAGTAAGATCAGTTAGGGTCTGGAACTCACTGCCACAGGCGGTGATTTCAGCAAAGAATGTGGAATTGTTCAAGAAACTTTTGGACGATTTCTTAAGGGACCGTAATATACAGGGGTACAGGTACTCCTAGAATGAGATCCTAATAGGTTGGACTTGATGGACTAATGTCTTTATTCAACCTCAAATACTATGTAACTATGTAACTATCACATAGGGGTTTGTTAGCCCCTCTGTAATAATAATAAAGTTAAAGTGACATTAAACCCTCAGATTTTTTAACATAAAACAATACTGTAATGTGTGCCTTACTGTAATCCATGGTTGTTTCCCTTCTCTTTGCTGCTCTTCCTTTTAAATCTGCATCTCTTCTCATGCTGGGCAGAACTTCTGTTTTGCAGCAGACTGCCTTGTCTCTGCAATGGATACATGGTGTCTGTGTGAAGGTTCACAGCCTGAGCCAGCACTACAGGAAGAGGCACTCAGCTACAAAAAGGGAAGTTCTCCCCAAGCATGAGAAGAGATACAGATTTAAAAAGGAAGAGCAGCAAAGAGAAGGGAAACTACCATGGATTACAGTAAGGCACACATTACATTGGGTTATGTTAAAACATCTGAGGGCTCAATGTCACTTTAAGTGATAAAAAATAACTGAAAAATAAAAAATCAAATTAAAATGCGATAAAAAAAAAGTAAAAAAATCAAAGTGATAAAAGTAAAACACAATAAAAGGAAATTTTTTTTTTAACCCAACCCCCAGCCCGCATCTGCGTGTGAATAAGCAGCGCTCTCCAACACGCACAATGTGCATTAACGGGTAAGTTCACTTTCCCAAGTAGTTTAGGAAAATGGAATTACCGGCTCAAATCTCCCCACATTCCCTCCCCCAGCAATATACTTTTTGCGCATGGTCCTTTCCCTCCACCAGTACGGGTGTACTATCTGTACCCCATACTGCTGTCCAGCACAGCCCTGGCCTATGGATTTTGAATTTCACTCGCATGTGTCAGCGCAGTCATGTAACCACGCTGACCAATGAGAAGCGCTTCTTCATATGGTTAAATAGGGTTTTGTTTAAAATAACTTTTTGTATCAGGACAAGTAGTTTTGTTTTTTAAATTTCCCCACCCCTGTGACTATGTTTTTTTTTTGTCCCTAGACCAAAGCAAATACTTAACCTTTGCAGTTCAGGGGTAGCCTCACTGCAAAAATGAAATTTTAATAAATCCTGGAGTTCTTCTTGAACCCCTTCATGACGGGAGACGTACAGTGTACGTCCAGCCACAAAGGGACCAAATGACTTGTCACGTACACTGTAAGTGACGAGTTATTTGCTGCTTTAGAGGGCTGTTAACCGCTGAGAATCAGCTTTTAACATTCATTAATGGATGCCCTTACTACAGAGGCATTCATTGATGAAAGGGTTAACCTTTTTCAGACACCCGATACCTTAATATCGGGTGTCTGAGAGTCAAAGCAAAGCGGACACACATGCCGGCATTCTGACAAAATTTTTAAGTTTAAAAAAAAGTGAAAAGTGTAAAAAAAAA
>NW_017306868.1:538510-541800 GCF_000935625.1 Nanorana parkeri | reverse complement strand
AAAAAAAAAAAAAAAAAAAAGTGTACAAAATAAAATAAGGGACAAATAAATTAATGTGTTTATTGCATTTTTTTTTTTAGCTGTGCTGGTTTTGTAAAAAAAAAAAATACTACAAATCAAAACTGGGAAAAAAGTGTTTTTTAAACGTTTTTTTCCTCTTTTTTTATATTTTATTTGTCCTAAGTGAGGCGTTAGACACACATATGTGATATAAATATGTAGCCCTATCTGTCCTCTAAAAAACAATATATAATATGTGTGGGTGCACTTTGTAAGAAAGTATATTACTAACGTGGAAGAATCACACAGCAAAAATGTCAAAAGTGTGTCAGTCATTTACGAACAGAAACTAAAAACAAGCTCAGTCATGAAGGGGTTAAACCTAAAAATTGAATACATTAAAACTTACTTTCAATGCACACAAACTAATAATAATCCCTATTTTTTTTGTAAAATATAAAGAGATGAGATTGTGTTGAGTGAATAGATTCCAAATAGATCAGCCCTCAAATTGCGTGCATCGGTGAAATGGCGACAAACTACGATACTAAAAAATTTACAAAGGTAAAGCATTACAAACCTTGACAGCTCATCAAATTACGTACCTGTAAATGATGGCCCTAGAATTACTGTGGGGCCACCACTTCCATTGCACATAGGAGTAATTGAGCAGCTAACCGCTTCTACTTACCAGCCAAGAGCCTGCTGATGGACTTTAAAGCAAGCTCACAGTTGCTATTGCAGACGTGAGCTTGTGTGTGTTTTTTTTTAAATTATTATTAAATAGTTATTGAATTTTTAAAGAGCAAATATAATAACAACAACAACAACAACAACAACAACAAAAATCAAACAAAGTAAGCCATTTATAGTAACATCAGAAACGCTAATGAACACTGTTAAACCACATATCATAGGCAACAAGAAAAAAAAATGTTCTTGTTGCTGTGAGCTTGTTTTAACCACTTGAAGACCGGGGTGTTAAACCCCCTTCCTGTTCAGGCCATTTTTCAGTATTCAACGCTGAAGTGACATTTATTCAGTCTTGCAACACTGAACTGAAATGATTTTTATATCATTTTTTGGGGGATAAAGAGCTTTATTTTGGTGGTGTTTAAATCACCACTGGGGTTTGAGAGATAGATAGATATAAATATATATTATTACACACACACACACACACACACACACACACACACAGAAAAAAAAACCTATTTCCCTATGTTATGAAAAAAGTATTATCATTGGTAAAATATAAAATACGGGGTCATGTCGTCGGAATAGACACCAAACATGTGAAGCCTCAAAAGTGCGCGCGTGTAAAAATCGCAAAAAACTACCACACCCAAAATTGGCCATAGGCGTCACTTTAAAAGCTTTTATCACTCATCAGTTCAATGTCATCAGTGCTTGATGGCCAAAGAATTATTGCTCACGATCTGACGTCTGCAATGATATGCCACGTGTGCGGAACAATAGGCGCAATCGTCGTTTTCACATGTAGACCCAGCCGATGCATGTTCGCGTGTGCATGTGGGGAACTTTTACATTTTCTTTATGCTTTTTTTTTTTTAACACTTTACTGTATTGCCATCACCTGAGAAGCCCCTTATGTGATAGCCAATTTACGTGACAGGTCCTCTTTGTATAGAGATCAGGGGTCTAAGACCCCTAATATCACCTAGGGACCCCCAGAGAAGCTGATGAAGCAGAGATCTGCTTCACCAGCCTCTCCCCAGCTTCTGTAGCCGGGAATGACAGCTGAATGCGGGGAAGATGTAATATACATCACTTCCTGTATTCTGAGACCGGAGAGGAGATCGTGTACTGATCTCCAGTAACAGAGCCGACGTACCGGTCCATGCCCGCACCGGGCACAGCGGATCTTTGGGGCGACAGCGGCTTGCGGGTGCACATCCGCAAAAAAATACAAGCGATCGGGCGTCGGAACGCTTGTATTTAACCATCCATCGCCAGCCGTTTACATTTATGGTAGTTTTCCCACTCATGCGTGTGCTGGCCGCTGCACATGGGCACGGAAGGACGTCTTTAAACGCCCTCCTGCAAGGCTCCTGCCCAGCCATTTACGGTCGCTGGATGGGAGATGGTTAAAAGGAGAACTATGGGGTCAGGGTTTTTCCCCATAGTTCTCCTAAGGGTAACGGGAGGACACAAACTAGTGTCCACCCGTCACCCAAAGCTCAGTATACAGCGAGCTACGGCTCGTGGTATACTGAGACGCCGCAGCCGGGACGGATCCCGACATTAGTGTCTGGATCCACCAAGCTGCGTGAGTGACAGCTTGCTCTGCCCATCTAGAAGCAGAGCCAGCTGTACCCGCCCCCTCCCCTGTCCGTTCCGCCAGTCAGCTCTGGAGGATCGGACAGGGGAAGGGGGAAATCCCTGCAGGGAGCCGTGACAGTCACCCGCTCTCTGCAGGGACAGGATGGAGACGTGAGCGAGCAACGGTATGCGTTCGCTCACTTCCCGATCTATTGAGCCGGCCTGTGACAGTTTCATTGTCACACATCGCCTAGAACTATGAGGCTGAGTGATTTTCACTTGCCTAATAGTTCTCCTTTAAAGAGACACTAAACTCGAGAGTCAAGTCATAAAGTGTATTTACACTTTTGCAGCCAAAATTGGGATAACACCTATTTTATTTTTGTTACATATTCCCATTCATTTAGCAGTAGTTAACAAAAATAAAAAATAATAATGTTTCTTGTAGTTTAAATTGATTTTATTTAGCTTAGGGTTTTAGGAGTTAAAAATTCTTCTTGCTTCTATTTCTTTGGGCTGTGAGGGGTCTTAGGTGGCTTGTTCATTGTAGGTTAATGAAGCTTATCAGATAAACACAATCCTCAAATTTTAGTCTCAAGACTTCCCATTAGGACAGACCACTGTGAAAGGGCTAAGAAAAACCTGGAACCAACCATCTAGCCTGATTTAACAAAACATGTAAAAAGGTAAATACAGTGCCGTCCGTCCGTTTTTCTACTACGGGCGGACGGCAACTGGTTAAAAGTAATTTTTCAGTATGCGGTATGAATAGAAACACATAATGAACATTGAGATTTCTCAAATTTGGCTTCAAAAGTGAAAATACACCCAAGTACCTTAAAGGAGAACTATGGGGTCAGGGCTTTTCCCCAAAGTTCTCCTAAGGGTAACGGGAGGACACAAACTAGCGTCCTCCCGTCACCGTAAGCTCAGTATACCGCGAGCTACAGCTCGCGGTATACTGAGACGCCGCAGCCGGAACAGATCCCGACAATTATGTCTGGATC
>NW_017306868.1:461706-538403 GCF_000935625.1 Nanorana parkeri | reverse complement strand
GATCCGCCCAGCTGCGTGAGTGACAGCTGGCTCTGCCTATAAAGAGGCAGAGCCAGCTGTACCCGCCCCCTCCCCCGTTCGTTCCGCCAGTACGTGTTCGCTCACTTCCCGATCTACTGAGCCGACCTGTGACAGTTCCATTGTCACATGTCGCCTAGAGCTATGAGGATGAGTGAAAATCACTGACCTCATTGTTCTCCTTTAACTATTAATAAAATGTATCTCATTTGTTTATCACACATGCTCAAATCATCTCTGAATTGGTGCTGACACTGTCCTTCCCTCTGGAGGGTGGCTACTTTTATTCCCCATAGTCCCTGTGTGTGTGTTGTATAGCAGCCACCACTCCAAGCTCACTTCCCTGATGGACTACAATCTCAATACACATTCATAAACTACATGAGATTGTAGTTGATTATAGAAGTGAGCTTAGAGCGGTGGCTACTTTACAACACACACAGGGATCATGGGGAGAAAAGTAGCCACCCTCCAGAATGAAGGACCGTGTTAGTATGAATCCAGAGATGATTTGAGGATCTACAGCCAAGTGATACACAAATAAGTCATATTTTTATTGTATTTTTAAGATTTAACTCCGGTGTTTAGTGTCACTTTAAAAGGAGAACTATGAGATGAGTGATTTCCACTCACCTCATAGTTCTAGCCGACCTGTGACAATGAGATTGTCACAGGTCGGCTCAGTAGATCGGGAGGTGAGCGAACACATACCGGCGTTCGCTCACCTCTCGATCCTGTCACGGCTCTCTGCCGTGACAGGGGGAGGGGCTGGATTCCCCTCTCCCCGCTCCGCCAGCGCTGACTGGCGGAACGGACGGGGGAGGGGGCGGGTACAGCTGGCTCTGCCTCTAGATAGGCAGAGCCAGCTGTCACTCACGCAGCTGGGCGGATCCCGTCATCTACGTCGGGATCTGCTCCGGCGTCTCAGTATACCGCAACCTGTAGCTCGCGGTATACTAAGCTTAGGGTAACGGGAGGACGCTAGTTTGTGTCCTCCCGTTACCCTAAGGAGAACTATGGGGAAAAACACTGACCCCATAGTTCTCCTTTAACTTACATTAGTGTCACTTACACATCACTGGAAGCAAAAATGTTAAAGCTAAACTTCATTTTCAGCACTAAGTCGCCAGGATCGCTTCTGTTGTAAAGCCGACAGTCGGCTCTACAAGTTTAAACAGACTCCCGGCGGCAAAAGTCGCCGGGAGTCTGTTTAAACAGCCCCGATGCTGGCGACGTACACTGTACGTCGTCAGTCACGAAGGGGTTAATGTAATGCAATTTTAATGGCCTATGCAGCACTAGGCTTACACTATGAACATGTTTACAAAAGAGAAGAGCATGACCTCATTAATGTTCTGCTGCTCCTCACTGTCCAACCGCAGACTGTAGCAGGCACTGGCCTAGCCTAAGAACTAGAGCTGCAGCTAACGATTATTTTCAAAATCGATTAGTTAGCCGATTATTAAGTTCGATTAATCGGTTAATCGGATAAACAATAAAATAAAATTTTAAAAAATGGCTCCAGTGATGGACTACTAGTTTGTATTGAGATTGCACTCCATCACAGGAGCAAGCTTGGAGCGGTGGAAGTAAAAAATTAAAAAAAGGAGGGGAGGAGGTGTGGCGTAGAGAGCGTGGATGCGGTCGGGCAGGTCTGGCAGCGTGTGTGAGGTGGGGAGGAGGTGCAGCGTGTGTGGAGCCGTGAACAGGGCCAACTGATCGGAAGCCGATTAATCGATTATTGAAAAAGTTGACAACTTTTTCAATAATCGATTATAATCGATTATGTCGATTAGTTGTTGCAGCCCTACTAAGAACTGCTGATTCCACCAAGAAAATCATTATACACTCATATACCCATGTTGTAAACTTGTAAAAATATTTTGTACCTGCAAGATCTGCCCAAGTACTCTGTATATGAGCCTCCCTGGCAAATCTAATAACCAGAATAAGTGTCGAAAAATAAGTCACTGAAGCTCTCTGTGGAGTCTAAGCTTTAGAGATCTGTAAGATGCAGCTCAACATACCCAGGGTGTGACACCCTTATAAAAAAAAGAAATGTTCTAGATCAGTGGTTCTCAACCTGTGTAACCTCGGGACTCACATTTGTCCTTGGCCAGTAAGTCGTGACCCAAGTTGCACTGCGATGGAACGCACGGCATTGCGGTACAGATCCACCCAGTCTCCCTTTCTTATGAGAACTGGAGTGGATCCTCTAGCCTGGGGTCCAGTGTGGGCTGCTGTGCTGTGATGGAGCTCCATCCATATATGCATTGCTTGCAGCTCCCTCGCGTGCCTTGCAGAGGTGGCTGGACCGGAGTGATGTCATAGTCTGGCTCCTGGCACCTCTCTCTACAGGGCATGCAAGGGAGCTGTGCAAGCAATGCATATATGGATGGAGCTCCATCACAGCACAGCAGCCCACACTGGACCCCAGGCTAGAGGATCCACTCCAGTTCTCATAAGAAAGGGAGACTGGGTGGATCTGTACCACAATCCCGTACGTTCCATTGCAGTGCAACTTGGTTCATGACTTACTGGCCAAGGAGAAATGTGGGTCCTGAGGTTACACAGGTTGAGAGCTCCCTTGCATGCCCTGTAGAGTTGCCAGGAGCCAGAATATGACATCACTCCGGTCCAGGGATCTCTGCAAGGCACGCGAGGGAGCTGCAAGCAATGGACATGTGGATAAAGCTCCCTCGCGGCCATGGCCCCATGTCACCCCACCTCAAGCTGACACTTGGCACTGGGCAGCATATTTTGAATGGCTGCTTGGCCTGAGAACTGACAGTGCTGTGCTGAGGAGCCTCATCTAGAAAAGTGGAAGGCATGTGGTGACCCACTGAACAAGGGGTCGCGACACACGTTTGGGTCACGACCCACCAGTTGAGAACTAAGGTACTAGATGATAAGCTTTCCACATGAACAGCTCCTTCTAGTAATGCTTTTCGCAACCAGGCTTCCTCAGGTTTAAGGAGGTTCTGTGAGCAGTGGCGGGATGATCTTTCACCTAATATGGCCTGCATGGATCTACCACCAATGTCACTCTACAGACCAGCAGCATAAGGAGTAGTGTAGCCTTTCTTCTTGTTATCACTGACAGCAATTATTTTTGCATCTGTCTGTAAGTAGGGTACCTCTGATCACCCATGTAAAAGATATAGGGCCATTTCTCCCACTGTCACTCCCATTTAAAGGGAGGGATCACTAGCCACCTCTGCAGGGATAGATGGAGAAGTGAGCGAGCGACTGTATGTGTTCGCTCACTTCCCGATCTACTGAGCCAAAATGTGACAGTTTCATTGTCACAGGTCGGCTCAGATTATGAGGCTGAGTGAAAATCACTCGCCTCATAATTCTCCTTTAAGAACAAGTACAGTGGTACCTCGGTTCACAAACTTAATTCGTTCCGCGATTCTGGTCGCAAACCGATTTGGTTGGGAACCGAATCAAACTGTGATCACACAGTGATCCCGACTAGAGGAAGTCACGACCATGTGTCAGAGCACGGAAAATGGTTGCGGTTGTGTTCATCACCCGAAGCGGAGATCGCGAACGGAGGCAACATTTTGCCGAACTTCCTGTTCGCGAACAGAAGCGCTCGTGGTACCACTGTATATGATTCACAGTTGAGCTTGATCTATGGGACATGGTCTGTGAAGCTCACACTTAACATTGATGTACAGAAAATTGGGAAGGAGTTTTCACAATAGAAAGCAAACATGTTTTTTTTCCAATATTTATGTTTGAAGTTTTAAAATAAAATGAAAAGTTAGTCACTGAGCACCAAAGCAAAATTAGTGTTGTCGATGATCCCAAAAACAAATCTAGGAGGTTGGATTTGCATCATTATTAGTGACAATTAGATCTAAGATGGCATTTTTTCTGAGATCTAATTGTCACTAATAATGCAGACTAATAAACGCATCAAAAACGCATCCAAAACGCATCTAAAACGCGGCACAACCCACTACACTGCGTGTGCAGAAACCTGACCGGATCTGGTCTGCATTTGGTGTGAACAAGGCCTAAATGTTTGCTGGACATTGCTCAGTCTGTATTTTAGAGCATTTGGCTATCATTTTCAGAGTATTCACCCTATTTTATTGATTGTAGGTATTTATATAGCCTACAATTTACACAATGCTCTACACTGTACACATTCACGTCAGTCCCTGCCCTCAAGGAGCTTACAATCCCTATCTCACATGAATACATACAGGTGCGATTTTAGACAGGAGCCTATTAACTAGGGCTGCAACAAACTTTTTCAATCATCGATTAACCGGCTTCTGATTAGTTGGCCCTGTTCACAGCTCCACACGCTGTGTGCCGCACCTCCTCCTCACCTCATGCTCGCCTCTGCCAGACCCGTCTGCCCGCATTCACACGCCACACCTCCTCCCCGCCTCACGCTCACCACCCGCCCACATCCACGATTGGCACAGGGACGCGGAGAGAAGGAGGAGCAGGTGCGGGGGGATGACAGCCGCCGACAGGCCCGATCTCAGAAGCAAGTTACTGGAAGACTGCTCCGGTAAGCCTGCACTTTCCCACACATGGTGCTCTATAATGTATTGCTGGGATTTGTATTCCTCTATAGCTGATGGTACATTGTGCTGTATATTATACATAGGAATACAAATCCCAGCAATACATTATACACTGTATGTATAATGTATTGCTGGGATTTGTTATATTCCTATACAGCTGGTGGTATTCTGCATTGCGCTGTATAGGAGGACTACAAATCCCAGCAATAATACATGATACAATGCAATGCGGAATACCACCAGCTATAGAGGACTACAAATCCCAGCAATAATACATTATACAGCGCAATACCACCAGCTATAATGTACTATTGCTGTGATTTGTAGTCCTCTATAGCCGGTGCCATTCTGCATTCATTACTGTATAATTTTACACTTTTCATTTTACTATATTGCACACAACACTTTTTTTTCTTTTTTACTTCCACCGCTCCAAGCTTGCTCCTGTGATGGACTACAATCTCAATACAAACTAGTAGTCCCATCACTGGAGTCATTTTTAAAAATGTATTTTATTTTTTATCCGATTATTCGAACTTAATCGGCTAACTAATCGATTTTGAAAATAATCGTTAGCCGCAGCTCTACTATTAACCTTCCCAGCATGTCTTTGGAGTGTAGGGGGAAACCGGAGTACCTGGAGGAAACCCACACAAGCACAGGGAGAACATGCAAACTCCTTGCAGCTAGTGCCCTGACCAGGATTTTAACCAGAGATCCCCCAGTGCAGCAAGGCAGAATTGCCAACCAATAAGCCACTGTGCTGCCCCTATGTTTGATGCAGGGGCCAAATCTTGTTTGAATTTAATTGGAATATAACATGGGTGCAAAAAATGAAAAAAGGGCCTCAGTCATGAAGGGGTTAAGGACCAATTACGGAGTTATTCCGTCATGGTTGTCTGTGCCATAAGGACCCATGACAGAATAATTCCGTCATGGGTCTTAAAGGGTTTACACTTCCCTCGTGCGCGAAATGAGAACTTATACACTGAGTGGCCAGATTATTATGACCACCCCATCAGTACATCGTTGGGCCACCTTTTGCCTTCAATACTGCAGCGATTCTTCTTGGCATTGACTCCACGGGATGTTGAAAGGTGATGCGAGGAATCTGACACCATGCCTGATGAATAGCACCGTCCAGTTCTGTGAGATATGATGGTTGTGGAACCAGCTGCCTGATGGCTCTTTCAACTTCTTCCCACAAATGCTCAATTGGATTGAGATCTGGTGATTGTGGGGGCCACCTAAGCAAGGTAAGGTCTCACTCGTGTTCTCTTAGCTAATTTGCCTACAAACATCAGGTGGTCATAATAATCTGGCCACTCAGTGTATATGCATATGTCACATCGAATTAACGCCCTTTTGGTCAAAACGGTATAGAATATGTGTTGGTGCAAAAAATAATAAAGATGGAAATTGCGGTTGAACACACACAGCAAAAATTGCTTTGGTTCTTAACTGAAATACAAGCATCTGAAGCTTGGTCCTTAAGGGGTTAAAAGGCATAGTCCACTTTTTTTTAACAAAAGATGCATACTTCATTAAAGAAAAAAAAAAAAGTATTTCCTTAACTGAAATACAAGCACCTGAAACTTGGTCCTTAAAAGGGTTAAAAAGGCATAATCCACTTTTTTTTTTTTAACGAAAAGATGCATACTTCTTCATTAAATAAAAATGCTCCTATTTTTTTTTCTTTTTTTTCGTTGGAGACAGTAAGCATTGCAGATGCAATGCTCTGGCTCCTGCAGATTATTTATCCTGTCCAAGACTGCACCAAGGCATTATAAATACATTCCTTAGTGTTGTCACTGGGCACCAAAGAAAATTGGTTGTCACTGAGAACGCTTTTAGCGTTGTCATAAACACCAAAGCGACTCCAGGCTTCACATTTAAAGAGGTACATTTTATTATATCTACAACTCACTGAATACATTACGCGAACGTACCACGGGCTGTATATTAGAGAATTATTTCTGGGGTTCACTGAAACCGGAAATTGTTTTATGAAGGGTTCCTCCATGTTAAAATTGATGAGAATTGTTGCTATAAATACTTAGTGACATTAATCCCTCAGATTTTTGAACATAAAACAATACTGTAATGTGTGCCTTACTGTAATCCATGGTTGTTTCCCTTCTCTTTGCTGCTCTTCCTTTTAAATCCTTTTCTCTTCTCATGCTGGGCAGAACTTCTGTTTTGCAGCAGACTGCCTTGTCTCTGAAATGGATACACGGTGTCTGTGCGTAGGTTCACAACCTGGGCCAGCACTACAGGAAGAGGCACTCAGCTGCAAAGGGAAGTTCTCCCCTAGCATGAGAAGAGAGAAGGATTTAAAAAGGAAGAGCAGCAAAGAGAAGGGAAACAACCACGGATTACAGTAAGGCACACATTACAGTATTGGTTTATGTTAAAAAATCAGAGGGTTTAATGTCACTTTAAGTCTTGCAATTAGGAGATGGCAAATAATGCCTTCTGAAGATCCAGATCCAACAATAAGATTCACTATCCTCGAGTAAGTTTTCTGATTAGAAGTTCTGACTTTCTCTGACTCTAATCTGCATGACTGGTCGGTGTCAGTGACTTAAAACCCAATTCTAGACATTTTTTATTTTTGGACAGAATGGGAACAGTTTAGAACCTCTGTTGGGTTTTACTACTAGTTTTTTGGGGGTGTTTGTGTTGTGTCGATTCTGCTTACTTCCCATTTGGTCAGCAGCACAGGAAGTGCGGGGAATCTACTCAATACAATCAATTAAAAAACAAAACAAAAAAACCCTTCCCCACTATATACGGTAAATGTTGCCTGTGCTCTTGTTGGAGAGCATACCCGCAATTTCCGTCCAGCTGAGGATGCAGAAAGGGAACATAAATCTTCTCTATGGAGTCACAAACAGATTTTTATTACTGACAGAGGCTAAACTTTTCCCCCCGCTCTATTCCATGCATGCTCACAGGGGTTACTTCATCTCAGCAAGAATCCTGTCAGTGAACAGAAAAGAAAATAGCCGACAGACAGGAAGAAGCTTCTATGACAGAAGACTTGCAGAGTCTCCTCTGTCATAAAAAGCCTGCCTGTCAGCAATCCGTAACCAAAAGAAAAAAAAAGAAAAAAAAACGTAATTTCCACTTTAAATTAAAAGAAAAACCCCAACTGGTGGCTAACATTTTGGTATTTTCTATTGCTGCAAGGAAACATGTAATTGGCCACCAACTTCTAGACTGAATGGCTACTGGATTCTAGTGAATGGTCAGCCATAGGCCTTGGGGATCACTTTTACCATAAAAAGTAAAACATAAATAAATGTTTTAAACAAATCAATTCTGCAACACACCTCAAGATCCAGTAATACAGCAGGTAATACCTAATCCAACTGCAGCCGCATAAAATGTAAACAGCAAACCACGGAACTATACTATTTACTTAGCTTAATAATCTTTTTGATATATTTACATATGGCCTTACAGTTACTAACATTTTTGCTGCAGGGCAACATCTCTCATTTTACAAAACTATGGAAAATAAATGCAGGTACATAAAACTGTAGACAGGTGACACTGAAAGCTTTTAACATTTGAAATATTTAGCATTATGTTAAAACAAGGACTCTAAAATGATTCCTAAATCTGTGGTATGCGGAAGTGTCTGCGGGTTTTGTTAGAAGGGTATGCACATCATACCTGTGCAGAAATGTCTGTTATGAGTGTGCATGCGTGGATGTTGCCCGTGTGCTTTTATATTATTTTTTTATGTCACAACTTTTATTTCATTATGTAAGTTCATTAATTTGGCTTTACTATTACTACTGCCTGCAGGGCGGCTTCTAATTATCCTGATGATAGTATTCACAGAAGTGACAGGGCACCTTTACGGCAGGTTCGGAAAATGGTGTGAGCCTGCCCGCAGTTCCAGTGCATTCCAGACCAGACAAAATGAGACATGCAGTATTTTTCTGGTCTGGAACAGACTGCGCTGGTGTGAACAGAGGCCAGAAATAGCATAGGGATACATTAGGATGCATTTTGGGTCCGGAAATAATCTGGTCTGGAGATGATCTGGATGTGGTGTGAATGTCCCCCTAGTCAGACTTTTAGGTCTCGTTCACACTACCCTCAGTGCGTTTCCGGCCGGAACACACTGGATCGCATTGCGGCCAGCTAAGTATGTTGTGGGGCGGGAGGGGGCATGGCAGTGAAGTGAACGCAATGCGATCAGCCGCACTGGAAAGGAAGGCACATCAATGCCTGCAGTCAGGTCTGGTCAGAAAAAATGATGCAAGTATCATTTTTCTCGGACCGCACCACAGGCATTGATGTGCCTTGCGTTCCTGTGTGGCCGATCGTATTGCGGCTGTTCACTTCACCGCCACGCCCCCCTCCCCACCACACAATAAACTGAGCTGGCCACAATGTGATTCAGTGCGTTCTAGCCACAATCGGGCCATGTATGGTGTGAACAAGGCCTTAACGCAGCATTTTTTTCTGACCGGATCGCAGGCATTATTGTGCCTTGCGTTCCCACGTAGCCGATCACATTGCGGTTGGAGGGCGTGGCTACGGTGCCATTCACTTCAATGCACTGCCACGCCCCCTCCAATCTCACAACATACTTAGCCAGCCGGAACGCACTGAAGATGGTGTGTCTGTGGTCCTCCATCTGCGCTGCAAAGAGCATCAACCTGGCCATACGAGTCCTGCTGGCTGAAATTTAAGCAGTGTGTGCCCCATTGGCATCCCTCAGTTCAACAAAAGTTGATTTTTTTAAAATTGACTTCTGTCAAAGGAGTCCGGTCCTCAAATTCTCAGTGACTGCATACAATCAGCTGCAGTCACTATTCTAGTATTCTGATAGCGGCACATTTGAAGCAAAATTTATTTTCGTCAAATGGAAAGGTGCCGACTGGGCTACACACTGCTTGAATTTCAGCCCAGTCAGCAGGATTCAGCCAAAATTTTTAGTAGTGTCTGGCTAGCATATTCTTTCCAGCGCTCTTCTGCTACTCCTTCCTCCATTACAGCCAGTGACAAGACCTGGGTATGTGGGAGGACACATGACCTCTTCCCACGTCACAGTGCTCAGGTCTCCCAGCCAATCACAAGCACTGTGACATGACAGAGGGAATGACATCACCGATCCCTCTGGTGTCTGACACTAGGGATTTCAGTGCAATGGAGGAGCGGGTGAATCAGTGGGTCAGGAGGGCCTGATTGCCATGAATGAGCAAGGGGATAGTGTCCCTTTAAAAGGCATTTTTCAAGACTGGTGATCACAACAAACATAAATCAGCTGACATGTCTAATTTTAAGTCAAAAGCTACTAAGAAAGCCCATTAGAGCCGAGAGATCACATCCTAAGCAATCTGATAGAACTATTAACTTAGATTGCCAACAACTGTGCAGTGCCAAGGACTGCATGGATACAAATTGTATGAACTGTTAGGTTTGTCTTCATATTACATAATTTGGTGAGCCTAAAAAGGAGATTGTACAATCAAACTGTACAGTGTATGGCCAGCTTTACTCTCACCACACACATTACAATCTAATTGCGCAATCTCCTGTAGATCTAACAACAGCTATGTAGTGCCAGGGCCTGCCTGGATAATAGGTGAGGTAGGTCCTTGTGTTACATAGTTTTGGTGAATATAAAGTTAGCTGCATGCTCAGATAGTAACATGTATGGTGCCCTTAAGGTTTCGCACACAAGTGTTTTACTGAAACAACTAATGCCAGCTGCTGAATTAATGTGCCAAACCCTTCCTGCAGGCTGAAAAAACTAACAACACAGTCACCGCACACCTATGGTCAGATTTACTCACCACGCACAGCACCCAGGATCTGGTGGCAGCCTGTGACATTACCTGGCACCAGTCACCTGACTCCTCCTATGTGTCATAGAGTGTCACACTACGCTCCAGAGTGCCCCTCCTGTACCGGTCGCTCTGTCCTCTCCCAGACACAACAACACCCCTCCTCTCACCTGTGCCTCCCCACCGTTCCATCCTCCTCCTCCGTTTCCAAACTCTTCGGCTAGTTTCAGAAAGCTGTCTTCCGCCAGACCAGCGCGACACTTCCGCCTCTGGCTCCGCCCGCCGAGCACGGGACTACGAGTTCCCATGCTCAGACGGCCAATCAGGAAATCGACCCCACTGGCTTATAGGGAAGGAGGGGGGTGTAAGCGAGAGATCGCTGTCACTTGGTTTTGGAGTGCGTCATCGATTTCCGATCGGGGGCTGTGCCGAGGTCACTGAACGGGAGAAAAACAAAAACTTTACTCCTGTGGTGGGTCCCTCCTAGCACTGCAAGGGTTACCTTTGTTTTGTAGAGGGATCATGGCTTCCCTAGGCAAGATTCGATTCCAATAAATTCGTTTTCATAACGTTTGATTTTCTTATAGTTAATGAGGTCAAATCGATGATTAGTCTTTACGACCGTGGCCCCGAAAAAAAAACAAATCGGAAAAGCTGGATGGGAATTTTTCCAGAACTAGCAGTAAATGTTTTCGTTCAGGAAATTCCATTACTTAAATAAGATTTTAGACCATTCACCAAGTCTGTGATGGCGGGCATTATCAAATGTTGTGACCAGTAGGGTTGCCATCTTTTCTTCAAGCGAAACCTGAACACTCTAGTAGCCCCTATCTTAATTTTGGTTTCCCCTGTCTGCCTGACATCTTGTGTCCGGGTTTCTGTTGCTTTTAAAACCAGACAAATCATTCTAAACCCTAATGTCCAACTTATAGTCCCCATTCACACCTAGGCATATCGGGAACGCATGTTGCGTCCGTGCACATTTTTTCCCCGCATTTGCTAAGCATCGCCATTGATTTCAATGGGGTTCTGCACGTGTGACAAACACAGGAAAGTAGCTCATGTAGCAAATCCTGCTACTGGCATCCTGCGTCTTTCCCGTGCATTTGTAAGCGTCTTACAATGCACAGGAAAAACACATTTTTCCAGCTGTGTTTAGGGTGCCATTAACAAACAATGGCACCACAAGTGCACATCATTGGTGCATTCCATGAACGTGTGTCAAAGTGCACATTTTCCCCATGCTTGGGGTGCGTTCATGAAGAATGGGGATTTAGTGATTTACTTACGCAGGATGGTGTGTGCCCAGGTGAATTGCCACCTGAGGCGGCCATTTCCCCCACACCCCTGCATGTGGCAAAAATGGATGCTTCGGGCGTCGCACAGCGTCACTCAGCAGACAGGCCAAGTGACCATGCTACTCAGTTATGCTGAGGAATGATGCAAGTGCAGGCTCAGCCTCAGTGCGCAGAGCTCCTGACTCTGCACCGTCCTATGCGACAGGCGCCATGGTCAGAAGCTGTTCTCTCTGGGGCCGAGTCTGCACTCTCATTAGGCTCATCGTCACTAAGTTATCTTGGCCATTGCACCTGTCTGTCTGACAAGGAACGCAGAGCTTGTGATTTTACTAGGCTCAGTGTTTAAAGGAGAACTATGGGGCCAGTTCAAACCAATAGGAAAAAATTGCAGAAAATTCAAAAATGGCTTGGCCAGCTGATTTGAAAAATGTTCCGGAGGGCTTGGCAGCGAAAGGGTTAATGAGCTGCACAGAGGACAGAGTGTTCCATGGATGCTCCGGCCTAAGGGCTTGTTCACACCATTTTCTGGTGCAGATCTGCAGACGCGGTGCTATGCGTGCAGCGCGTTTTTACCACGTTCCGGACGCATTCCAATTCCTTTTTTTTTTGGAGTGGGGCTGTCAGCTGTTAACTGAAGTGCGTTTTCGCCACATTTTCATTGCGTTTTTGACGCGTTCGTGCGCGCTCCAGAACGGAGAAAATGTGACATGCAGTATTTTTTCTTTCCGGAACGGACTGCGCTGGTGAGAACTGGAGCCCATAAAACACATAGGGATACATTGGGATGCATTTTAAGTGCAGGAGCGAACTGTTCTGGTCCGGACATCGTGTGAACAAGCCCTAAGTGATGTCCCTCATAGTGCCGCCTGAGGCAGCTGCCTCGACTGGCCTCATATCACGGCCAGTCAAGGCACGGCCCTGTACTTACCTTATTCCTTGCTCCCACAGGCTTTTTTTGTGCTGTAAGACCAGGCCCTCAAAGCAGCTTCTCTTTGCTGCTCAACCACTCGCAACTCTCTGACATTATCCTGTACAATGCAGCATCAGCTGTCCTGCATTGTATGTGGGTTCACCAAGGGCCCGCCCATATCTTAGGATGTTGGACAGCGAAGGAGAGAGCTGACTGCTGGAGGAGTTCTGCGTTTACAAGTGGTCGGATTTACAGTTCTTCCTAAATGTGATATAGGAAGTTTAACTGAAAACTGACTCCTTTCTTCCCTCTGGCTTGAGAAAGAGGTTTTATCCTCGAAACGCGTTGCCACCCCCCTAGTTCACATTGATCCACCATTTAGCACCATTAGTGTCCACATGTCATCTCTTCCTCACCGCTTCCTCGTGGGATCTCCTGTGAGCTGGCTTCCTCCTCAATGAGAACTAGAGGTGCACCAAATTGGAAATTTGAAAACAAAAACAATTGTCAGGCTGAAACCGAAAATGTTTTTTATTTAAATGTTTTCAATTTGTTTTAATATTTTATTTATTTTATATAAACTTAATTTTTTATATTTATTAATTCATTTTTTATTAAATATTTTTATTTTGTACTTTACTTTTAGGGGCTTTGGGAAATATTAAGAGACTAAACAGACCCCTGACATTTACCTTTTAAAATCGAAAAAGAGATTGAGGACACAAAGTCCTCAATCTCTTTTTCTGCAGCCCCTGTTAAATATGAACAGGAATCCTCTATGCTGAGTGTTCCTGTTCATTCATAACATGAGGGCAGAGTGTGTTTACTATAACCACAATCATGAATGAACAGGAGGTAGATTACTTCCCATTCATATTTGAGGATATAGTAACCATACTATGTCCTCAATTATCTACAAACACTCAGCGATCACTGAGTGTTTGCTCTTCCTTCCTTCTCTTCTCCACACTGTCACAGGAGGCTGAGCGAGCGGTGAGGTAGGAGACCTCAGCTTCATGTGACAGCGCTGGCTGTCTCCGCCCACACACCGCTCTGCCGATCTGTGATAAGAGGCTGAGCGGTGTGGGAGGAGAGACACCGTCCGCTCACAGCGCTCTCCTCCTGTAGCGCTCGGCTGGCTGTCACTTTCTCCCCTCCCCGCTGGGACACAGAGCCGCGCCCAGCGTAGAGGAAAGAAAGCAGGGATGCGCCGCTGTATCGGCAGAAAAGTGGCACTTTCGGCATTTAGCCAAAAGTGCCATTTTCGGCCGATATGTCGGTGCATCCCTACTGAGATCCGTCCAGCTGTCTCCTTGCTTCACCACCCGCAAGTGGGACAACACCGCTGCCACCGCATCCTGCGGGCCACCTCAAGTTCGCCACCCCACTGAACCCTCTGATAACCAGCCACCACTCTTCTTTGATGATCAGCCACATTGAGAGCACTGCTGCAGCTGGATGCTGTCAGGCTCTCACTCAATGCACCTGGCTGAGGTTCTGCTTCCACATTTACAAGTATACCACCGCCACTGTACTCTGCTGACACCACCTGGAGATACAGCTCGTCATGGGAATGAAAACTATGAGACGGTCCCCTATGCAGGCTCTCCTCCCAAGACACACATAAGCTGCCCATTTCATTGAACATGTAATTCTACCCTTGGACACTGATGGAGCCACCCATAGGGATAATTTAATATATATCCATGATCATATGATCGTTTGAACCTTTACCAGGTATGCAAGGCCTAGAAAACGGGGGCTTTTAAGAAAAATATTGCTCTTACTATGAACTTGATCAAATATAAAAATTGTGTTTATTATAATGAATTAAAAAAACATTATTGCATTTGAATTAAGGCAAATTTGATACGTAGGTTTAGTACATGGTCCAAATACAATACAGTAATGGTTGCAGTAGTCTAGTTGATCGTGGAGAGATAAAAGATGGTATTATTCTCTAGGTGCCTCGACATGTTTCACCACATTAGTGGCTTCCTCAAGAGGACTTCAATCCTAGAAGACTATTTGATATATACAGCAAATCAATATCCATATAGTTAATAAAGGATTAAACATTTAAAAAGTTTACATAACAAAGGGAAAATAAGTAAAAAGACCTGCAACTTGTCTTGAACCAAACAACGAGCCAAATGGCATCGGAGGCCAAACAAAAGGCCCCTAACTCAAATCCAAACTGGTGATGGCAGTGCCGCAGCCTCTACTGAACCACAATGGCTCACAGTTGATATGGTCCAGAAACAGACAAAATGGAAGTGAAAAAAGCACCTAGACTTGATGGCTTACACCCATGTGTCCTCAAAGAATTGAACTGTAAAATTTTAAAGCCACTGTATTACAATTTTTGGAGACTCTCTAATGACTGGCATGGTACCAATGGATTGTCTCAAGGCCAATGTGGTGCCTATATTTAAAAAGGGATCAAAGTCTTTACCAAGTAATTACAGACCAGTAAGCTTAGCTTCCATATTTGAGAAGATACTTCAAAGTTTGATCAAGGAAAATTGAAAATATTATAAGCGATAGTCAGCATGGATTCACAAAAGTCATCAAACAAATCTACTTTCTTTTTAGAGGAAGTAAGCAAAAAATTGGACAAAGGAATGTCTGTGGATATAGTATACTTGGACTTTGCAAAAGCGTTTGACACATTTCCCCACAGGAGGCTAATGTATAAGTTAAGGTCAGTAGGTATAGAGTATTAAATTTGTAATTGGATAGAAAACTGGCTTAAAGACCGTATTCAGAGAGTGGTGATCAATGATTCTTACTCTGAATGGTCTGAGGTTGTTAGTGGTGTCCCCCAAGGTTCAGTGTTGGATCCATTATTGTTAATCTATTTATAAAGGATATACTGTAGTTGAGGATTAAAAGTACCTTTTCTGTGTTTGCAGATGACACCAAGCTAGGTAGTGGAATATGGTCCATACAGGATGTCCCTAATCTACAAGCAGATCTGATGCACTGTGTGATTGGGCATCTATTTTGCAAATTCATTTTAATGTTGATAAATGTCAAGTTATGCACTTGGGGACTAAAAACATGCATGTGTCATACACTCTAGGGGGAGTTTGTTTGGGGGAGTCAATGATGGAGAAAGATCTGGGTGTTCTGGTAGACCATAGACTCAATAATAGCATGCAATGTCAAGCAGCAGTTTCTAAAGCAAGCAAAATACTTTCTTGTATTAAAAGGAGTATAGACTCCAGAGAGAGATAGAGACATAATCCTGCCCCTGTAAAGCAGTAGTAAGACCTCATCTGGAATATGCAGTTCAGTTTTGGGCAACGGTTCACAAAAAGGATGTTATGGAACTGCAAAATGTACAGAAAGGCAACTAAACTCATAAGAGGCATGGAGGAGCTCAGCTATGAGGAACGATTATCTGAATTGAATTTGTTCTCTCTGGAGAAGAGGTGATTAACGGAGGATATGATCACTATGATTTAATAAAACCATGGATTACAGTAAGGCACACATTACAGTATTGGTTTATGTTCAAAAATCTGAGGTTTTAATGTCACTTTAAGGCATCAATTTCATGCTCCCAACTTTATGGGAACAGTTTGGGGATGACCCTTTCCCGTTCTAACATGACTGCGCACCAGTGTACAAAGCAAGGTCCATAAAGACATGGATGAGCGAGTTTGGGATGGAGGAACTTGACTGGCCTACACAGAGTCCTGACCTCAACCCGATAGAACACTTATGGGATGAATTAGAGCGGAGACCGCGAGCCAGGCCTTCTCGTCCAACATCAGTACCTGACCTCACAAATGCGCTTCTGGAAGAATGGTCAAACATCCCCCTAGACACACTCCTAAACCTCGTGGAAGAGGTTGAAGCTGTTATAGCAGCAAAGAGTGGATCAACTCAACATTGAACCCTACAGACTAAGAATGGGATGCCATTAAAGTTAATTTGCATGTAAAGGCAGATGTCCCACTACTTATGGCTATATAGTGTGTATACAAAGGTTCAAGTTCTATGTTATTTATGCACTGTTCTAAGCCCCTCCCACTGCCAGCACAATGTGGTCACACCCACTGTTTGCAATGGCATTCTACATGCTGCAACACTTCCCTTTACAGTGCCCCAGGTCTTAGCAATTGCCCCTGTTGTAGACAAAAAGAATTTACATTACATGTAAAATTACATTCTGAGACCAATCTCCAGCTAATGTTTCAGTCTCTGGAAATAAGTAATAAAAGTTGAGTCACACTTTTCTATGAAATTTGTCATGGTGTATATAAAGCTTTTTCCTGTCACAATGGTATTGCACTTGTGATTCTCTGTGTGTGTGTTTTGGAATTTCCTGTTGTCATATATCCTATTCGGCTGTAGATGTGATATTCATCATACACATTGTGCGTTTTCTCTTTTAGGTTTTTTTTAATGGAAGTTTAAACAGCAATTATTCTATGTAAAAAGCTGTAACACATATGGAAAGCTTAATGTATTAATTACAGTTACCTACATGCTGTCCTGTCTGAAATATGGCCCTTTGAAAACACAGCTGTAGGTGCAGTAGTACCGCTGGATGCCAACTGTCACAGACAGCCAGAGGTTTCAGACTGAACCCCCTGCCATCACCCGCAGAAGCTGCTGATTCATCTTATGTTTATAGGTATCTTTATGTAATTTATTAGTTTGTAGCCATTTCAGTGCAACCAGGAAAGGTGTCATCACCAACGGGTACCTTCAAATGTGGCAGGTGTGCAAATTGTAGACTTATTTATATATAAATCCATTTCCTAATAATTGCATACACATAATGAGGCACTTTGTGCATTGCCAAAGTAATGGAGTCATTTATCTCCTGGGGCATTTTATTAGAAAAAAAATAAATTTGTTTTTGGAAAATAAGTTATGTTCATGTAAATCATGGGTGGGAAACCTCCGGCCCTCCAGCTATGGTGAAACTACAAATCCCATGATGCATCTGTCTCTGGCAGCCATGCCGGTGGCTGTTAGAATCTTGCAATGCCTCATGGGATGTGCAGTTTCACCACAGGTAGAGGGCCGGGGGTTCCCCAACCGTGATGTAAATGATATTTAAACCCCTGTACTTTAAACATGCAGAAAGACACAAATACCAAACAGATAGCCTTTCCTTTGCAGCCTTATCTAGAGTTTCATCACATCTCGGGAAAAGGAGGTGGTGGTAGGGGAATTCATTTCTCTTGCACCGCTCTGTTTTCTTTGTTGACCCTGTAGGTTATGTGTAATGTAAATCTGGCTGTAGTTGGTTGCACTGTGGCTTTCCCACCAGCCTGTCCCCTTTTTCTGAAAATGTGCTTTCTGGGAATACATGGGATATGGAAGGGGAAAGGTAATTTGCATCATGTTGTTGCAGCATGTGTTCCAGCATCGAGCGCATGCAGATTTTTGGCAGGAAGTGACATCTCTGAGCACCTTAAGGTGATTCAACTTATGGGTGGGTGATGGCAGGGGATAGATTTATATATAACATAAAAAAAGGACTGAGGAGAGGGTATTTGAGTTCTGGGTGCTGAAGTCTGCCAGTGGAGTATAACCTACAGTCAAGGTGTATTGGAGATACTGGTATTCCTTTCTAATGGAGTATGCTTATCCCAGTGCTTTCACTCCCTTGTGAAAGTTTCTCTTCTCATAATTATGCCCTTTTGTCCTCTCTACTAACCAACAAACATAGTCAGAGGCAATTTTGTAACTGAAGAACAGGTGTATGGTTTAGGTTCCTGTCCCTATATTGTATTGATTTTTTTTTTTTTTCCCCTAACAGTTTAAGAAAATTGTAGTGTCTGCAGTTTTAAATGGAAAGATATTTTATAAAATGAAATAAAAAAAAAATAGTTTGTGTAGCTATTATATACGCTATATTTATGATTTAAACATTTTAATTTTTTTAAGTGTAGTTTTAACTGGTAAAAGTTTTGTTCAATATCACTTTACTCTTGATGCTTTTAAAAGTAAGAATATATTTCAGGATTTTATTGAATAAAAACATTTTGTACATGTTTATACATTGTATTTGTACACTATACATAGAATTAAGAGTTTTAAAATATTTATAAGGTTGCTTACATAAACTGGATCTCTAATAAGCAAAAAAAATAAAAATATAGCTCACCAATTTAAAAAAAAAAAAGGAAGAGGGTTTGCTTTTTGATAAGTAGCATGGGCTGGATTAAATAGAGATCATAGCACCAGATGTTATACAAACCGTTTAAAAAATGCTTTCAGCTTGGCAAGTGAAGAGTCTTTCAAACAGGACATACATGAACTTAATCCAACCGAAACAGGATATGGAAGCTCTTACAGTAAAAAAAATGACAGCTGATTCAAAGCTTCAAGGGTTTAAGTGAAACTAAATTGGCTAGTTTTATTTACTTATTACTCGCAGTTTATGTTTTGAACATTTTCATGATCATAGGTCATTGACGCAAATAACTCTGGACAAGGACAAGCTTCTATTTACACTGTTTTAATATTGTGCTTGAGGTTTTTTTTCTTTGTTTTTTTAATTATAGGCTTAGAAATGGACAAAAAAAACAACAAAACATATGTGCAAAGTTATGCTACACAGCACAATAAATATTCCAATAAATGGTCACTCCAAATTAGAGTTTAACAAAATCTAGATTCGAAGCCCGATAACGCCTCTCCTTCACAGCAGCACAAGAAGATGGTGGTGCACACTCGCCAAGACAGTCTTGCTCCAGCATCAGCAGTTACTCACAGAATAAAGACCGGTCGCTGAAAAAAGTCTGACCAAGCCCATTATTGGGTGAAACATGTCAGAGTGAGGAGGATCCACAGCAGGACAATTTGTACCCATGAGCTACAATTTTAAAATGTTTCAGCGAAGCTTGCAGTGTGCAACTGGACTTTTTTCTGAGTAATAGCAAAATCTAGAGGTAAATAGATTATATGGGAGTGGATAAATATTTTGTGTAAAACCAGGTCAAAATTGTTCTACATGGGTAATCCAAAATCTGGCACATCCTATAGGATTAAGTTGTAAAGCAGGACAACCTGAAGGGGAAAAAAAAAAAAATGTCCTTTAAATCCTTGGTTCTTAACAGGTGGGTCGTGACCCAAAAGTGGGTTGCGACCCCATGTTCAGTGGGCCGATGCACACCTTCCACTTTTCTAGGTGAGAGGCTCCTCAGACTCCCCCTTGTACAGCACTGTCAGTTCTCGCATCAAGTAGCCATTCAAAATATGCTGCCCGATGCACGTGTCAGCTTTAGCTGGGGGTATGGCCACGAGGGAGCTTCATCAATATGTGGATTGCTTACAGCTCCCTCACGTGTCCTGTAGAGGTGCCTGGACCGGCGTGACATCACATTCTGGCTGCATCACAGCAGCCCACACTGGACCCCAGGCTGAGGATCCACTCCAGTTCTCATAAGGTAGGGAGACTGGGTGTACCTTACAAAAAATGTAAATGGAATATTTTTTGGAGTGTGTACGTGTGAGATTGTGTCTGTGTATGCATGTCAGTGTTTTTGAGGGCCCATTCACACTAGTAGTGCGTTAAACTGTACCACGCAAACGCTCCTACCATGCATTCTGGTGTGGGTGGTGTGTTGAACGGTACCCCAAATGCACCTCCCACCCACAGTTTGTATGCCCGCAACGTACTCGAATGCCGTGCATTCCATTGCAGTGCGACTTGGGTCTCGACTTAACGACCAAGGACAAAATGTGGGTCCTAAGGTCACACATGTTGAGAACCACTGCTTTAAAACATCATCTGCTACATAACTGAATAAATGTACCATGCGTAAAAAAAAAAGTGCCATTATCTTGTAGGAGAACCAGTGGCAGAGTTTTTTTTCTTTTTACACTTGTTGTTGCTGTCTAATTCCATTGCATCTATTAGGGATTATAGAGCTCTCATTCAAGGTGCTAGTTGCCCTGAATCAAAAGTCCCCAGACCACTTCAACCCTGTGTGGATAGTCATCCAAAAAGAATACCTGGCTACATGTGCACAGATGCATTTCCTCCCAATAGAACACCCTCAGAGGGGCATGGCCGAAATAATTTTACACCGCTATAAAGAACCTAAGGCTTTTATTTGGTACTTTGTTTTTGATAAATACCCTGGTCAGGTTTGTTTGTTTTTCTTCATACACAAAAAAAAAACAAAATTGGGAAAATTTAAAAAAAAAAAAAGTTTATTCACCAGCTTATATTTAATTTTTTTTTAATTCATATATTTTCTTAAAGTCTGTATATTATCAAAGGCCCCTCTCACACAGTTCCGATCAGCAGGGGATTCATGCACAGATCCCCTGCCGATTAGAATAGATGCCAGTGTTGTGAAATTACTGGACTCATGTTGGTCTATGGGGAGTGATGTAAACAGACGTGACCATTTAATTCAGATTACCCCTGATCAGGTCTGCCAAAACCAAACTCTGATCGGTTTGTTTTTCCAGACCTGGCAGGAGTAATCGGATGTAAATGGACACACGTCTGTTTAGATCCACCTGCCCATAGGCTAACAGTGGGCTTCTCATCAGATCCACCTGAAAAACTGACAGTATGATCTGATCGGAATGCCCATGTGAAAAGGGCTTTAGGCGCTTAGGAAAGATTTTAGGGGAAGGGTGATAGTGCTGTATATTGCTTTAAGTGGTCTTTTAAAAGAGAAGGCCTTTTATTTTCATGCGAGTGTGAAGGTCTGGTTTCAATTCTTACCAGATGTCCTAATAGCAGGGAAGGATGCTTGACTGCGGTTGGTGGCACTTGCTGCATGAATTGTTTGCGAGAATGTCATCAGCACTCCAAAAGTCAATGTTAAGTCTGATAAAGGGAGCCTCTGTGGCCCCAAAAGCGCTAGTCTTCATTTGAGATGTTTTCAATAAATTAACACTTTGTTATCCTGAAAGGACTTTTGGATTACTGCTCTATTGAAAGTCCCCCACCCCCAGAAGTCAAATCCCCTGTAAAAGGCGATTTAAAAATAAAGCCATTGCAAAAAACAAAACCATAACACACCACACTAGCCAGGGGTTTGTCTTACAATGCTTCCAAAGGTGCAGACGACATCCCCATGCCTCACCACTGCTTCCTCCAGCCGAAAACCTCATATCCATGACATATGTTATGGAAAAACTGCAACACAAAAGTTCTCATCCCTTTAGTATGCCCAGACCCTGTCCCAATATTCTTCATTTAAAACCCTCTCCCTCCTTGCACAGAAATAGGTTTTGTAGCAGATGCAACGTGTGTTTAGTTGTGGGAGTGTAGAAAGTGGATGTGGCTTGAGATGCTACTTTCAAAGTCAGTTTTTTTAAACAGTTTGCTGATGTCCCTGCAAAGTGAAGACTAACTTTGTTACCCTTCTGCAGGATCTTTTGTTAAATATTTAATCTTATACATAATCGCCATGTTGTCAACCAGCTTATCCCAATTTCTTAAATTTTTGGATAAATTGATGAACTGGCATGGATCTGGATTGCCTCATTGTAAACAATCATTATGTGATATGCATCCTGCCAATAGCCTTTAAAATTCAACTGAAGTTGGTTAAGGCATGCTGTAATTTTCCATAGGTAAAGTCTTTAGCATACCACTCCTCCCACAGTTCCATTAGTTTTAATATTTAGTTCTACTGTTGCCACCAGTCCTCCATTTTATTTCCATGCAAAGGGATTACGTTTTCATAGTTTTGGATATACAGTATCAATATTGGAGGCTAGATAAGACGTTATGCCCGATTTCACCTTGACCAAAAGATGGAAACCGACACCTTTTCTGAACCATCAGAAAAAGTGCCAAAACATACAGTGCAAGTATTAAATTGATCATTGTAAAAATTGAATCAAAAATTCCAACCTTAAGTGTATCCATAAAGTGTTTCCAGAGGCTCCATACTTGCAGGGTACCTTGTGCGAGGACTCAAACTACAGCAGGCACCCGATCGGGAGTGCAAGGAGATTGGAGAGATTGAGGAATAGGAAGACTACAGTACCTGCAGTGGGAGATCAGGCTTCCTGACACGTTTGTTGACTGTCCTTCTGGTAAGTTTATTACCTTTGGGGCTTCCGTTTCCACCTTGAAAGGATCATTCACAGCACAGAGGTGTTGTGCACGATGTGTGAAGTTTATGCACAGGAAACACTATGGACTTACCATTGATTTTACGGATTTGTCATTTAGTGGCAAGTCAATTAGTTTCATTGTATGCACAAGCAGTTTGAGAGGCTGTCACATCTGGATGCACTGAAGTTGTTTGGGATTATTGATGTACTTTTGATTCAATTTTTAGTGATTAACTTAATACTTGTACTATATGTTTTGGCACTTCGGATTGTTTAGAAAAGCCACTTACACACTGAGTGGCCAGATTATTATGACCACCCCCTCAGTACTTCGTTGGGCCGCCTCGTGACTCCACGAGATGTTGAAAGGTGATGCGAGGAATCTAACACTGCACTGTTGCCCTTCTGTTGTCTTGTACCAGTCTTGCCACTCTCCGTTCTGCCCTAACATTGACTAGTCACTGACGGCCACAATTCGCATGTTCAGACCCAGATTTTCGGCTGACAGTCCAGTCTTTAAACACTTTAACAGCTGCTCTTGAACATTTAACGAATTCTGCTGTTTTGCCGATACTCGCTCCATGGCTTGAGCGCCAACAATCACCCCACGTTCAAAGTCTGTTAAATCGCGTTGTTTACCCATATCTTCAGGAAAAAAAAAAAAAAATCACTTCTACTGTCATGGTAAACAACCTGCTTCCCTATTTATAATGGTCTGGCCCTCTAGCAACTTCAGCGCAAAATTATAGCTAATTTGCCTACAAACGTCAGGTGGTCATAATAATCTGGCCACTCCGTGTACATGTTTATTTTTTCATGCTTATTTCTGCTATTCACGCTGTGGAGTGATTTTATGTGCACCTTATAAAAGGTTGGTCACTCATTTTGATTTATGCTCATTGCTGTTCAATTTTAAGTCCCGTGCAATTTTTTTTGTTACCTAAAATTTTGCAATTCTATTTTTCATTTCAACGCACTGTAGCAGAGCGGAGATAAAGTGCAAATTTAGGCAAAATCAAGTGGCATTGTGTGTGTTTTGAAACATGGTTTGCATGGGGGCAGGGCACTGGCTATTGGCTGCACTCTTGTCTTACACAGGTCAAAGCCTCCAGCTGGTACAGCAGTCAGGGTAGGCCTGAGGTGGCCACAGTGCCATTGGCGTTTGATTTCCTGCAGGGCGGGTTGGACAAAGGGCTTTCCTGTAGCTATGTGTTTCCTGTTGCAGGCAGGCGGAGCCTATATCTCGATGGCTGTCCTGGAAGATTCCTGGAAACAGTTATCAGGTAATCAACTCATGTTTTTTTCTCTTTTATGAGCCCTTGCAGTGACCCGTGTTGATCAGAAGAAGCAGGTCACCACACATCTGAATGAGCCCTAAGGCCCAGTTCACACCTGGGTGTTTTGTAGCGCGTTCCTACGCTCTGCAAAACGCTCAAACACTGAAATCCCATTATTTCCTATGGGTATGGTTCACACCTGGGCGTATTACAGGCCGTATGAACGCGCTACAAAACGCCCAAAGTACAGGAGCTTCTTTGGGGCGTTTGTCGCACGCTGAACATGGGATACAGCCAAGTAGCCCTCGAAACGAGTTTGTCGCGTGGTTTTTTTTAACTAAGAAACGCGCATATTCAATACGCCTAGGTGTGAACCCAGCCTTAAGTTATGGCCAAAGTAGACATGTCCGCAGAATAAAAAAAATAAAAAAAGTGGAGGAAACTAAATCAAAAAACATTTGTTTTGTCAAATGAAAACATTTTATGCAGTTTGATTTGGAGGCAACAACCACATCGAAACTACAGAACATGCAGCCATATTGGCCTCCAGCACATGCGTGGCGTTGGGTGACTTCATATGCATATTGGGTGTCACCATCTTGGTATACACCAAGATGGCAGTGCCCAATCATGTGTATTAAGTCACCCGACACCGTGCATACACAGAACGCACCAGCAGACAATATAGCCACAGTGTGTTCTGCAAACAAATTTATATATGCCCGAATATAGTTTTTGTATATTCAGGCATATATTACATTCATTATTTCAGATGAACCACCAAATCAACTGAATGTCATTGATTTGCAGGTTTACCTGAATGCACTGTTGAGCCTTCCAGTGAAGTCCACCTACTGCAGCTTCTGTGGTGGTGTGGCAACAATGCTGCACTGCTCCTGAATTCAGAGAAGCAGTGTCTTGCCCTTTCTCTCAGCTAAGTAACTGGCCATGAGTTCAATGTAGTAGCCTATACACCCACTACCTTTCAAGTTTGCAAATGGTCCTACATTTAAATGGGGAACAGGTGTTACCAGCTGCAGAACCAAATCCAATCTCCATTTCACCACTTAAAGTTGGACTCCTGCTCCATACTTACATTTGCCCAGCATGCCACAAGTCCAAGTATACATTAATTTATTCCTGGTAGGACCACAGGAATCTTGTAAACACTGTAGTAGCCAGAGCTATTACAGTACTTTACTGCAATGTTAATGGGTCTTTTACTGCCACTGTTCTGAGACACAGTATTTTTTACCAATACGTACTAGGTGTTCCGATTAGATGGGGGGCTGTGAAAACGTCAAAGTGCAAAAACACTGTAGAAAATTGATATGACAGCATGGTGAATAACCACTTTCAGATGACCTTGTTATCCTGACAGTACATTGCAAGGAAGAGAGACTACTCAAACTTTAAATGAAACAGATTTATTAATCACATTGCAGTCACAGTGCATAAATATAGTAATTAAAAAGGAACAATGTGTACAGTCTAGATCAAGACAAATGCACTGCTAGAAATTTTGCTTCTTGTATACCATCAAAATATCACACTGGAATTTGTTCACTTTCTAGACCCTACACTGCAATAAACATGCATAGGATAAATGGTGGGGGATTAACATTTCATGTCAATAAAACAAAGCAGAACCAGTTATCCCCCAACACTGCAGCCTATTTACTCATAATTTAGACAACTTACCTTTTTCAGAGACCGTGGTTACTCTCCACCCTAAACAAAATGCATAACATACAGAAAATACTGATAATTCTAGTTTTAGTAGTACTCATTTTTGTTAGAGCTAAACTCCTGGATTCCTCTAGTTACAAAGCATTTGCCTTGACTGAAACACGTTTTATGAGGTACAGATCCATCTTCAAGTACTTGGGGAAACCTTAGTTGTGCAGTCCTCTGGCAAAGCCTTCCAAATACTCATGAATCTGTAGGACCTTTAAAAAAAAAAAAAAAAAAAGTTTACATATCAATTTCTATAACTTCAACAGGGCTTTAAAAAAAAAAAAAAAAAAAGTTGGTTTGATTAGTAACGGTTTCCGGAAACACAGAAACATGCACATAGATACAACAAGCTGTCCCTCAGACCCACTACATGTCAAAGTTATAGTGAGGCACGACTTTCATTCAAAGATTTCAGAGCCCAGTGCTAGCATCATTGAGACAAAAAAAAAAAAGAGGCCCACTATAGGCTTAGGTTGATAAAAGTTTTCCATACCTGACAAACTTAGAATGTTCCAGCTCATACACCCGTCACCTAGAGAAAAGGAAACCACCATTAATACAACCAGTGTAAAAGGCTTCAGGAACGTTTCTTTGAAGCTTTTTCAGTGCTTGCGAAATTTCATACTAGCATTTGCAAGTTATCAGTTTGCATTGAAATCTTCAGAATTCTAATTAGGTCAGAAAATAGTTATGTACTGTCCCTCAGGTCCTCTGCATGTCAAGACAGGGGCACAGGTCATCTTTCATATAGATTCAGAGCCCAGTGCTAGCATCATTGAGACAGGAAAACAGAACCACTGGATTAAATTGGTTAAATCTTCCATACCTGACAAACTCTGCAAATGATCCAGTCCATATACCCGTTACCTGGAGAGGGGAAACAAAAAAAAGTTCATACAGGCACTATTTATTGGCTTCAGGAAACGTCAAGGTTTTTATAAATGTTTGCTGAAGTGAGATTCTCTTCTCACTAGCGTTTGCAGGTTAACAAAATGTGTTTCAACAAAGCTTTGACATTTTAATGATTAATTAGAAACAAGATTGTAGCTGTGCACTGTCCCTCAGGTCCTCTGCATGTCAAGACAGGGGCACAGGTCATCTTTCATATAGATTCAGAGCCCAGTGCTAACATCATTGGACAGCACACAAGCCATTACAATTTTGTGACACATGGGGACCCCAAACCCTTTTGTAACAGAGTACAGCTTCCCTGTGAGCACCTTGCATAAAAGTCTGCTGCTGCTCAACAACCCTGGATGCCACAAGGAGCATCATGGACTACAATCTCAATACACATTAGTAAACTAAATGAGATTGTAGTCCATCACGGGAGTGAGCTTGTAGTAGTGACTACTTTACAACACACACAGGGACCATGGGGAACAAAAGCAGCCACCCTCCAGAAGGAAGGACAGCATCAGCACTAGGGATGTCCCGATACCATTTTTCAAGACCAAGTACAAGTACCCCTCATGTACTTGCCGATACCAATTAGATACTTTTTCTTAAAAAGACTATGATTTTAGGCCAATTTCTTTAGGACTATGAAGAACTTTAAATTTAAGACTGTTTTAGAATAAAACATTTAACCTATTCATGTTTTCAACCACGATCCGTGTGGGACCGCCCAGGCAATATTGCGGCGGGAAACCGTGCGATCTGATTGGGGCGAATGGAGTAACATTAGAAAATGGCACTGCCAATGCGATCAGCGGTGGTGCGCGATTCCATTTCCACCCAGCCATCCGCTCGGTGCACGATGACCAGGCAGTCATGGATTGCACAACACCGCCAATCACGCTACCAGTGCCATTTTCTAATGGCACCCCAGTTGTGCCAGGCAAATTTGGTTGTTTTCCCCGCGGGCAATACCGCCCTGCCTGAGCGGTTGAAAACACTGCGCGTTTATTCGCATGCAGATGATGGTGGCAGCGGGGCTGGTTCATTTTTTATTTACTTTTGTAAAAAGTTTTAATTTCCATTTATTTTAACTTTATCGACCTTGATTTTTTTAAAAAATTTTTTAGTTACATTTTGAATTGGTTATTTTTTAAAAACTTTTCTCACTTAACTTTATTGCTATCACACAGGGTAACAAACCCATGTGTGATAGCATTTGGAGGTGACAGGAACACTTTATTGCCCCTGTCACCTCCAACACAGGAGTTCTAGCACAGCACTGCACTAGAACGCCTGTGACAAGAACAAGCAGCGGCCGAAACAGAGGCTGAGGAAGGTGACAGAGCCTGTCACAGCTCCACGCCCCCTGCTCTGTCACCACTCCATGCCCCCGTCCCGGGCGATACGAATTCAACACCGATGCGCATCGGCGTTATGCGTTGGGGCATTTTCACAAGTACAAGTGAAAATGCCTTGCATCGGTCCCGATTCCGATGCTAGCATCGGTATCGGGACATCCCTAACCAGCACCAATTCAGAGATGATTTGAGGATCTACACATGATGCGCAAATCAGATATTTTTGGTAATGGGGTACTTGAATGCATTTTTAAAGTTTAACATCTGAGTTTAGTGTCTTTAAGAAGCTCAGTTTTACTTTTAACAAGTTATCCACAAGATGCCATGTCTTGTCAATTGTCTAAACTCATACCAACAATCTTTCCCTTTCTCCCCAGGTAGTCCTTGTAAAAACCTGCAGATTTACTACCATACTGCTGACCTCAAGCCTTTCATAACAAAAAGCGACTCCCAGAATGGGGCGGTCCAACAGTTCTTCCCCCTCCCTCACCAACTATGTGAAAGAGAAATATACAAGCTACTGCAGGCTGTTCTAGAGACAATCCCAGGGCCCCGAGTGCAGTGCCCTGCCAACCTTAGAATTCTAGCAGGACAGAGGTGCCAGTAGATTTAAAAAAAAAAAAAAATACCCCACCACACAAAGATTTTACCAGTTTACAAAAAATGTTTCCTACCCACACAAAAGGGCAATATTCACTTTCTTGCCAGCAGGCAGTTAAGTAGTGTATGTGTGAATAGATAGTAAGAGATTAGCTAAGGAAGCTAGGCAACCCACCTCTGAAGCAACTACAAAACCCATTATGCCTTCGCCTGTCATGAATGTGGCTGTTGGAGGCTTGCAATGCCTCATGGGACTTGTAGTTCCAAAACAGATGGGAGCTGTGTGTAAACAAGTAGGTAACCTCAGCACTCCCAACTGTCCCTCATTTGGAAGAGCTACCCATTTAACCCCCTCCCTCCTAAAAGGTGTTTTTTGGTCTGATATATACCTCTCTGAACATGCATGTAACAATTTGTTTTTATGGCTTTAAAATGCACTTAAACCCCTCAAACATTTGCTGGAAGCAGAGGGACTGTCAATAATTTACTGCAAACAGCCTCCAAATGTTTAAGTGACAGCCTTGTGGACATCCTGTTTTCTCCCACATATCCAATATGTTATACATCTCATTCCATTGTGCATACAGATCGTTACCTAAGCGTATTGAGAATATTTCCTGGTTATCTTCCTTTGTGATCTACCTCTTTTTTGAAGTGTTACATTTTTATTATACTGGGTTTTTCTATGAAACCAATCTTTTTTTGTGAATTAACACATCAAAATAAGAAAAGGCAAGTAAATGGAAACAAATATGCCAATACTTAAAAATTGTGTGTGCCCGTGCAACATAGGCAAACAATGATCCTTAATTATCACCTATTGGAGATCCATACGACCAATCCTCTCTTTCTCCCCCTGCAGTGATTGTTAGCACATGTCCCAGTAAGAGCCTTCGGGTGATTAACACATTGCAGATGCCAAGCTGATATCAAACGGCAAGCTCCCGTGACTAAAACAAAAGTCAGTTTCCCGCACAAAGCAAATACACAAAATACTTACCATTCTCCTTTCCTACGAACCACATGAAAGAGAAACATGTGCGTTTCTGCAGGCTTTTATAGAGCACACATGAGGTCCCCAGCAAGTGCCCCCTGCACTGCCTGCCTCAGAATGTATACAGGAGGTGAGAGATTTGAGATAAAGCACAGAACTGAGAAAAATAATTATTTCTAATTTGCAATGATTTCTAATTTACTGAGCAAATCTATCCCTCATCTGCAAAAAAATGCATTATTTTCTTTTGTTGCAAACAGGCAATGCCGAAGACAGCTAAATACCATGTGGCTATGGGTGTATGAATGGAGGGTCACTTTGTGATGCGGTGCGCTGTATGATAGTTGCTTGTTTTAAACATTTTGACGCAGCCACAGCCATTACCTATTACCCTTTCCCCTAAAAAATGCACTATTAACACTTTCGCTGCCAGATTTTTTTTTGTTTGCGCACATGTTATACTGCACGTTTTTAGGATATAAACGGCAGGATTAGCACACCTCAAGTAATTATGCACATTTAATATGAAGAATTATAAGTAATACCTAACATAGGATAGCTAGGCAGGGGTAGGCAACCTCAGCACTCCAGCTGTGGTGAAACTACAAGTCCCATAAGGCTTTGCAAGGCTGACAGCCACAAGCATGACTCCCAGAGGCAGGAGCATGATGGGATTTGTAGTTTTACCATAGCTGGAGTGCCAAGGTTGCCTACCCCTGGGGGTATACGCAATATACAGCAGTCATATACAAACACTGTGAGGTACAAAATCACATGTAATAGATAAATACAGAGTGAAACCTAATTTGATTTTACAAATGGCAAAGCAAGAGGGATGTGAGGTCTACTGACACCAATGTTTCAGGGTTGTACCCCTTTGCCAAGCCCAATGGTGACAAACAATGATATGCAAAAATTGTCCATAGGTGATGAAAAGCCTTTACGGCTCATCAGTTTATATTTAACGTGACACTAAACTCAGGAGTCATATCCTAAAATGCATTCAAGTAATTTAACAAAAATGTATCTTAATTGTGTGTCACTCGGCTGTAGATCCTCAAATCATCTCTGAATTCATGCTGACACTGTCCTTCCTTCTGGAGGGTGGCTACTTTCGTTCCGCATGGTCCCTGTGTGTAATGTAAAGTAGCCACCACTCCAAACTCGCTCCTGTGATGGACTACAACCTCAGTACAAATTACTAAACTTAGTCCTCATTCCCACTGGAATCGACCCGCGCGTACAGCTCCGTGCTGCGTGCAGAGCCGTGCCAAGCAGCTCCCGGGAAGGACAGGTGCTGTGTGTGATTAGTACGCAGCCCTCATCCTTCTCTATGGGAGTACGCGGCTGTATGCCGCCTTACGCTCACCCCAAGTGCAGGTCCGTAGGGGTGCGTGTTTCCTGGCTCGGACGTGCAGGGTGGGTGAGTGTAGGGGGGCGTATGGCCATGTAGTCCCATAGAGAAGGACGGGGGCTGCTTACTAATCACACAGCACCTGTCCTTCCCGGGAGCTGCCAACACACACAGGAACC
This sequence comes from Nanorana parkeri, assembly GCF_000935625.1. NCBI lineage: Eukaryota > Metazoa > Chordata > Amphibia > Anura > Dicroglossidae > Nanorana > Nanorana parkeri. Next base: position 507,356 of record NW_017306868.1, on the reverse strand, counting down.
ATGGGAACAAAAGTAGCCACCCTCCAGAAGGAAGGACAGTGTCAGCACCAATTCAGAGATGATTTGAGGTTCTACAGCTGAGTGATACACAAATAGGGTCCAATATTGTTAATAGTTAAGGTACTGGAATTCATTTTTATGATTTAACTCTTGAATTTACTGTCACTTTAACCATAAAGGAAAGCACTAGAATTAGGCCTCTTGCCCTGGCATGCACATCAATACCAAATATGTGTTGCGCAATCGTCATACACATTTGCAATCGTTTGCGCACATGCAGGGGGGTTTTAACATTATAAAAACGTTTTCAACCTAACATTTTCCTATTACAAGGGGGCTGACAAACCCCCTATGCGAGAGTAATGTTCCGGTGACAAGCAGTGCTGCCTCTGCTTTAGGACATTGGTGGGTTCAGAGCAATCTTTCATGGCTGAATGGAGACCTTACAATATAAGGTAGACATTACAGTCACAATACAATTCAAGACAAGATGGTAAGGAGGGCCCTGCCCCTGAGGGCTTACGTTTGGGTGGAGTCACTGCAGGGCTGTAGGAAGCTATTCATATAAAATGATTACAATACAATACTGTAATATAATAATGTATAAAATATAAAGAAAAATAAACCAATTACTGGTACCTTCGTGGCTGGTGTGAGGGAGACAAGAGAGAAGGATTATTGTGTAGGACGACTTTCACTATCACTAACGGAATCACTGATATCTCTTCACTCAATGGAATATTTTTCATTTTGTGAAACCTTAACAAGGAATCTATCCAATGTGACATTGCATTGTCGTTAAACAGATTCATCGCTCGCACTGCTACAGCCTTATTCAGGTGGCGCTTTTCTACAAAATTTTGCTCTTATTGCAAGACATTTGCTTGTATATCAAGGCAACATTTTTCAGAAATGTTTGCTTGTCTTGCAAAACGCTCTCAAACCAAGTTACTTGTAAACCAAGGTATTACTGTATATATATCTCACCACTACCATGACTTACCACCACATTAAAAACAAAACAAAAATAAATCCTCCCATTCCTGACATTTACGACGATACCGCATATGTTAATGTAAAAAAGTGTTGCACTCTATAAACAACTATAAATATCATATAAATATGAAGTGCTATGGATGATGTCACAAAACCTGTGAACTATTAATCGTGCAAACAACCTAATTCATCTTGTGATCCACTAACAGGTACAAAATAAAATGATATTAACATCAAAAACCGTCATGCTGAATAATTTGAATTAAATATATAAGTGTAAATTCACTGTAATCAACAACAATAGCTAAATACATGAATAACATATATAACAAAGTCCAGAAAGTTAACCAAACTTATTTGATGTGAATGTCCAAAAAGTGGTGATCCAAAATTTCAAAACTCCTTATGGTGAGCAAAATAACACTCGTGCCACGCTTGTCTCCACCTGTATCTGACACTTCACGCCACTCACCTTTACATTAGTCATATCTGCCCACGTTAGACGTTGTCAGTGGGACGGTGTGTGGGTTGCATAACGGGAACATGGAGGGGGGACAGCTGGATGCCCTGAGGAAAGGAATTCGCCCCTGACAGTCTGAGGAGTCTTACAAATATAAGGTACGATTAGGACAGATATTTGGCTTCCCTGCGCTCCCACTGCCTCCCCTGATGTTCCTGTCTCCTGGTTGGTTAGGGAGACCCCCTGCAGATGGATATCCAATCACCGGCAAAAAAGTCATTGAGATGGTAAACCTCTCCAAATCTTCCTGATGAAGCTTCGGCGAAACGCGTTGAAGACTGGAACAAGCACAGAATCATGGCTGAATTTTTGATATATAGAACAATTATGTACAATTAATTATTTAATAAGACAGGAATACAATAAGAGCAATGACCAATATATGAATTGATAATCATATTTTCTTTTTCTAAATTATATCTATGCATCAACTGACCTTATTTCTGGATCAATTCCCCGGTATTTTCTAGAGGTCACCAAAAAGCCCCTTTCCTTCTCTTTTGTTGATATATTTTACATTAGACCTTCTAACAAGCCAAGAAATGCTGCAGGCCGTATCCTCCTGGCAGGGGTTAACCACACAAGCTGACTCCAGCGGTTCTTAATCCACAGTGGAGGTAAATTTACTTGTTTCATAGATAAAAAGACAGGCACATCATAGCAAATTCCATTTCAAACTTTGTGAACTTTTATTGAAGGATGGTTCTCACAAAGATGAAGATCCCAAAAAACCCTTCTAATAGAAATAACAGATATGTAGAGCTCTTTCCACACTCCTGGGCGTGTCAGCATATAGTAACTCTGCCTCACATTGAGCCGACTCCTCCCTATGCATGTTTCGTCTATGGACGACTTTCTCAAGGGCAGGGGTCAGCAACCCGTGGCCCCGGAGCCGCATGTGGCTCTTTCATCCCTCTGCTGCGGCTCCTTGTCCCGGCTGCACTGGGGCCTCTGCATTCCAACACTTTCTCCGCTGTTCCAGGGCAGATCGGCATCACAGATGGTATGTGCAGGAGAACTGTCACTTCTATCCGACTTTGTGAGTGCAGTGGAGTGTGAGATCGCACTCACAGAGTCGAATAGAAGTGACATTTCAGGACCAAACAGCTGTTCCAGGGCAGATCAGTTCTCCTGCACATACGATTTGCGATGCCGATCTGCCCTGGAACAGCTGAGAAAGCGTTGGAATGCTTGACCTATTGGCGGTCACACATTCCACCGCCAAAAAACTGGGTGGGATTACATTGAAATGTGTGACCACGTCACCGGTCACACATTGTAACGTAGTCTCAAACTTTGATAGAACACCGCCATCAGGGGCCGGTACCTATGTGAGGGGTCTGAGTATCAGCTGTGATGGCAGAGGTGACAGGGGTGGAGGCCCCAGCAGCAGCAGGTAAGAGGAGTTGGGAGGAGGTACAGGGGAAGGGACCCCGGCAACCAGGCCACCTGAGGCCCTGCAGAGCCCACCATAGTCTCGGATGGGCTGTGCAGGATCTATGGTGGGCTCTGCAGTGTCACACTCAGGTTAGCACTGCGGGATCTCAGATAAGTCCAAAGTCCAGTGCGTTAGTAAGCCCTGAGTCCAGTGCGTTACTAAGCCCACATATACCTATACATGCTATACCTAGCATAAAGGTGAAAAACAATATATGCAGCGTTATCTTCATTTTAGATGTCGAAAGGGTTTTGTGGCTCCCCGTGTTTTCTTTTCTGTGGGAAACGGGTCCAAATGGCTCTTTGAGTGTTTAAAGTTGCTGAGCCCTGCTCAAGGGTATCACATATTGCTCACGTTCGCCAATGTGTGAGAAAAAATGCGTTTGCTCTGCTGTTTGAGGTGCCATTACCTAGTAATCTAGTCCACTCTATCTTTTCACATTATGTTTGTAGTGTCTCTGTACTGACCCAGAAAGGGCTTTAATGTTTAAATACAATTTCTGACTCCAGGGGTCAGTATGTTATTGTTCACTGTAAGGCCTGGTTCACACCTAGGAGTTTTTGAGCAGTTTGAAAGGCACTTTTAACTGAACTGTGGTCTTATCGTCCCATCTCCATGCTCAACAATGATATAAAAATACTTGCCAAGATTCTAACCTCTCATTATCTAAGGTTATCTCAAATCTTATTGACCCCGATCAGTCTGAGTTCATGCCAGGTAAGGGAACCGATGATAATATCTGCTGCCTGCATCTACATGTCCATAGAGCTACTACATCTAATTATAGTGGTTTGGTTCTTTCACTAGATGTTCTAAAGGCTTTTGATACTGTTGGCTGGAATTTTCTGTGGGCAACAATGTCTCAATTGGCATTTGGGTCCAGCTTCTGTACATGAGTCCTCAGGCAAGGGTTCGATCCAACCAAGGTGGATATGGAACCCCTGGCTGCCACTGTTAGGCAGTCCCCTGGAACTGGGTGTATCTGTTAGTGCCCCCACGTGTTTGGTTCGAGTTCGAACTTTCGAACAAGGAGAAAGTTCAAATTCAAACTCAATGCAAGTCTATGGGGCTAGAAAATCAATTGTCCCCATTTTGAAGGCTTACATGCAATTCATTGGCCAAGGGTACGGGAATTCGGGTATGGGGATTCCAGCGTTGTCCACGACGACTCGACAAAAGAAAGAATAAATTAAAAAAATTTTTTTTTAAAACGACGCCCATCGACCTGTTTGCTTGCGACGAATTTTCGCAACAGAATGGCGTCACCCAACTGTTCACAGTTGTACGTCATCGGACAGGTGAGCCATGATTGGTCAAAATCATCATGACTTTGCACAATCATGGCTCTTACAGAGTACTGTGCCCTGATTAGGCAAAGTCTTGCACCTGACCTGTGGCCAGATGCAAGCCTTTAGCCATTCAGAGTCCACAAGGCACTGTACGCCCTGACAGTTCGTGTGTTCGCCAAACACACGAACTGCCAATGTTCGAGTCGAATTCATGCTCCACTTGAACATCGAGCCCATCCCTAATTAACACTTGACTGTGAGGCCCCGTTCACATGTAGTGAATTATCGCGCGATTTCCGCCGCGATATCACGCATTTTTGCCGCGCGATATCGCGAGAAGTCGCTTCTACCGGACCCTTTTTTCTGCGGATTTTGCCCTTTTTCTATGGAGCCCGACGGAGAAGGTCGCGCTACCGTCGCTGGATCGTCGCTGGAACGTCGCCCCGAAAGTCGCGCTAGCCCGGCCGTGCGGATCCGCTGCAAAAGGTATGTCGCTACGTGTGAATGGGGTCTGAGTCACACCTCTCCCGTCCATGTGTAGCACCGCTCCCAAAAACACACTCACCAGATGAGATGGACTATTCAGTATGACATGGTCATAAAGCGCCCACTAAAATGGTAGTCACTTGCCTAGGTTATACTATACGGTCCCCTAGGATTGTGATATCATATTTTGCTTAGGTGCCATATGACTTTTATATCACTCCTCCTCTCCACCGTGGTCCAAAAGCCACTCAGGGGAAAATTACATTGAAAAGATTCATAGTGTAACACCGTAAAAGTAATTTTATTAAAACAAAATATAAAAACACTAACAAAGGAAGACCTTTTAGTCACCGCACATATAACATGCCATGTGAAGTCAGTATTCAGGCTGCTGTAGAATGTAACACCAACATCCAAGCTGCAGCAAGATCCGTTCCACTTCCTGGTTAGTGACATCAGTGTGTACCTGCCTCCGACGCGTTTCATCAAGTAACTTCTTCGGGGATGGCTTACACGCTGGTTTCACTGCTGTTTACTTATATATTTTCAACTCCCATAATGTGCTATTCAATGTGTAATTTTATCAACTGACCACTAGATGTCACTACCACAGACTCCTATACTATAATACCTATACCCTTCTAAACAGCTATATCACACAGGATTCAATCAACCCATAGTAGTTTTATGCTGGCTTCCCAAAGTGCTATATACCCCCTAAATTCCCACTCCCATGCGCTCCCTAATATTACTAATTCATAATATATTTAATAATTTATAAATACCCATACTCAATCTTAATAAGTATTATAATAAAATATTCCTATTTATAATAATACATATTGTGCATATTATATAATAATACATGTTGTGTATGTTAAGGTGCTAAATACAATTACCTCCATACCCCTAAACTCATTCATTGGTAATAAAACAATTTAAATCCAACTCAACATTGAGACCTTTAGGTTGCATAGTGTCTAAAATAAATATCCATTTCGTCTCCTTTTGTGATATTGCCTCCTTCAGATTAGAGCCCCTCCAATACTTTAATACCCTATAATTTCCATAAAAGGTCAGACCTGCTAGGTCTCTATTGTGAAAGTACTTGAAATGCTTGGATATGCTATGTTGTTCACATCCCTTCTTAATATTTTTGATATGTTCCCTTATCCTACCTACATATTGAAGTCCACAAGGGCATTCCAATACGTAGGTTACATGCATAGTGTGGCATGAGATACATTTTTTATTTCTTATTACTTTCCAGTCACTTTATAATAAAGAGTAGGTTTATTGTTTCCTTCTATCCTTTTGGAAGTTTTGCACCCCATACACCTCCTACATGAGTAAGACCCAACTCCCCCAAAAAAGGAGGTTTCCCTATGGGGGGGTCCACCACATTATGAACCAACTTATGTTTCAGCGATGGTGCTTTTCTATATATGATAGGAGGTTTCTTTGGGATGAGTGGGCCTAAGATCTTATCTTTTAACAAAATCCCCCAATGTTTGTTCAATATCTTTATTAAACCCTTATACTGTGCCATGAAATTTGTAATATAAGATAATTGCCACTCTTTTGGATTCGTCCTATCCATATTTTTAACTTGCAGCTGCCATAACCCCAGGACCGGATTTACCCTCCCTGCCCCCCCCGCCGAGGAGAATACCAAACAGATAGCGGGGGTGGCAGAGTTGGTTTGACATTTTTTACAGGTTTTTTTTCACTTTTTTATCACTTTTTAATTTTTTTTTTTTTACTATTTACATTTTCATTTATCTTGTCATCTTTTACTTTTTTCATTTTTTTATAATTTTTTATCTTATTATTTTTTATTTATAATTATTTTCGTATTTTTTTATATTTTTCTTACTATTTTTTACTTTATTTATTTTTTAACCCTGTCGCTCTGCTCACGCAGCATGGAGAGAGGTAGGTGCAGGGGAGGGAGGGGGGCGGCCGGGAGAGGACGGACCGGCAGTCTAATTACAAGTGATCTCGGCGACATTACCCAGATCACTTGTAAAGAAACTAGTGGTTTCCCCCGTTCTACATTTAGCTCTGCTTGTGCAAAGCAGGGCTAAATGCTATTATTGCTATGCTGCTATCACTGCTATTATTTTTCCGCACTCACCCCTTCAGCGCACTCAGACGGCCACTTAAGCTGCCTTACAGTAGCGCCGGCCCTGACCAGGTGTAGGAGGGAAAGAGCAGCCATGGGGGAAAAAAGTATGAATCCTGCCCTGTTAGCGCTATTTTCTGTCTATTTTGGAGAACACAGACATATTGCAACTTATATAAAATAGGGAATTTGTGTTAGAAAATTGGGAAAACCTATTAAAGCTTGCCATACACCTATAGATTTTCTATAGATTTTTTTCTATCAGCCTATGGTAAGATGGAAAAAGTGCAATAGATTCCTCCATCTACGCTAAATTGTGTGGATGGAGGAAAGTCCGCTGGGCTAAGCTTTAGTATCTTACTAGTCGGCCCCGCTGGCTCTCAAAATACCTGAACAATGCCTGCATCCAATCAGATTGTTTAGGTATTTTGACAGTCACTGGGGCCAAAAAGCAAGATACTGAAGCTTGTCCCAGCGGGAGATTCCTCCATCCACATAGTTTAGCATAGATGGAGGAATCTGTTGCACTTTTTCCATCTGACCATAGGCTGATTTTATAGAAAATATATAGGTGTATGGCCAGCTTTAGGGTGCAGCTTCCTGGTCACTGAAACTCCTTAAAACCTCCAGAAAAGTCTCCATTTTACACAGTGCACAACAAATGCTGACAGGCACGGAGGAGCAATTATGACAGAAGAGACATACAGAGTCTCTTCATCACATAAACCCTACCTGTCAGCATTTTTTATAGTTTTACTTTCAATTTAAATACCAATTTTAACACCTGGAACTCAGTGATGATTAATGTGTTGCATGCAAAAATATCCTCAAAGTAAAACTGTAGTGCATTAGGTTTCATTAGAAAAAAGTTAACTTTCGCCTTTAGTAAATTGGGCTGATTATGTATCAGTAAAAAAATGATTCCCCAGAACAGGAGGTAAGGTAGTTTGGCAGCATCTTGTGGCCTTTGTTAGTGTTGCATGGAGTTTATTTGGGTTTAAATATTATCAGGGTTATTCACAAAAGGGTGAAGAGTTTGGAGAAGGCAGGAGAAGTGAACAATCAAAAAATTCAGTTCACTTTCCAGCTCAGCTATGTTGTCCTAGATTGTACACTTCTCCTGCCTTCTCCAACTTCTTCACCCTTTAGAGAATAACCATGTATAACTATTTATTTTATAATAAAGCCAAAGATCACAAAAACCTAGATACCCTGGCCAAATTTGGCAGTCTCAATATGTCTTAGTTAACTTTTTAATAACTTTATACTTAATTTTCTACCTAAATAGTTTTTGCATTGTTTTTAAAGCAGAAGTAAACCACTGTTTAAATGTAAGTTTTTTTTGCCCTAATGTGCAAGTATGCACAGCATGCTTGCACATTAGGGCACACTTATCTTACTAAGAGTTACCAACTTACCAAGTGTGCCCTTCTCCAGTGATGCTGGGTCAATCTTCAGTCCCAAGATCTGCCGCCATAACATCCAGATTCCCAGAAGTCCTCTTTGGGCACTGGGCACTGATGATGTAATGCCTGCACATGCACACAGGACACAGTTATATCCTCCCTTGCACCCGGCTCATTTACGGCATGAATGGTCTGAGTGTGTACACTGCAGTGCATGCACCGTACAGTGTACACGGTAAATTTCTGGGGGAGAGAGGAAGAAGTAATTTTTTTTATTTTGTTGACTTTACTTTCACTTTAAGGACATACAGTATAAGGCATAAGGCTTTTATTTAGTATACTGTTTTAGGAAACTTTTTTCTTTTTTTTTACAATAGACAGTAAACCATGGGAACTGGAGACCAGGACTTAACCAGTTGTGGACATTGGGCATATTTTGCTAGGCCAAATAAAATCATCAAAGTTTACAGGGCATGTGTAGTCCTTCTCCCCCACTGCCCCTTCTCTCTCGCATATACTTGAAAATGGTAGCCTGGAATTGCTGCATAAAAACAGCAGCTGCTATAAAAAGGACCATTTGACACAGTGTTAAAAAAAATACTGTTAGACGCAATTCAGAGATACAAAGTAATATTGTGTAAGGCTTATTGTTTCACATCCTATTCTGCAAAATAGCAAGACATGTTGGTATGTGCACAGAACTGGGATGCTCCTCAGCAACCCATGGAGAGAGAGAGTTCACATACCGTGTCTGTGGGTTCTTGGTGGTGCAGTATGCAGGACCGACAAGGACTAGTGACTGGCCAGATGCTGAGTTAGCAGTGGTCAGGGATGGCAGCAGGCAGTAACAATCCATAATCCAAGCAAGGGTCAGTTCAGGCAGCAATCAGCAGAGTAATCTGTAACCCAGGAAAGGGTCAGGGCAGGCTATGGTCAGAAAAGTAGTCTGTTTCTCAGTCAAGGGTAAGGGATGACCGTGTTCAGGGAGGTAATTCCCTGTGTAAAATCTACATAAAAACAGAATGCATTGATTTACAAGTCTCATAAACCCATATTTTATTCACAGTAGAAAACATATCAAAAATTTAAATAAGAAAATGAACCATGTTAAGAAAAAAGTAATTTTAAAATTGATGGCAGCAACACTTCTCCAAAAAATTGGGCAGGGTCATGTTTACCCCGGTGTAGTCTCCCCTCTTCTTTTAACAACACTCTGTAAACATCTGGGAACTGTGGAGACCATTTACTGGAGTTTTGGGAGAGGAATGCAAGCAGGCCAGTTAAGCACCCGGACTCTTCTACCATGCAGCCATGTTGTTGTCATAGATGCAGTATGCGGTTTAGCATTGTCCTGCTGAAATATGCAAGGCCTTACCTGAAAAAGACGTTGTCTGGATGGGAGCATATGCTGCTCTAAAACCTGGATGTATCTTTCAGCATTGATGGTGCCTTTCCAGGTGTGCAAGCTGCCCATTCCATATGCACTAATGCACCCCCATACCAGCAGAGATGCAGGTTTTTGAACTGAGCGCTGATAACAAGCCGAAAGGTCCCTCTCCTGTTTAGTCCGGAGGAGGTGCCATCCATGGTTGCCAAAAACAATGTCAAATTTCGATTGGTCTGACAACAGAACAGTTTTCCACTTTGCGACAGACCATTTTAAATGAGCTTTGGTCCAGAGAAGACAGCGGCGTTTCTGGATCATGTTCAGATATGGCTTCTTCTTTGAATGATAGAATTTAAAGGTAAATGTGTCAGTCATTTATGAACAGAACCTGAAAACTAGCTCAGTCATGAAGGGGTTAAAGGATACAATTTTTTTCCCTCCCCCCATGTTAATGTCAACACTTACCTTAAATGATATCTATTAATCCGATCTTCCTCTTCTTTCCCCATGTTTTCATCTGTCCCTCCAGCGGTGCGCCGGCTCTCCGATCCAGCGCTGACTCCTCTCTACTTAGAGACACTTCCAATCCAGCGGTGTCTGCAGGCGGGTGCACGCGTCCATAGACTTACCTTGCGTCTCTGCTCCTCTCCCGGCAGAGAATCCGAACTGCGCATGCGCCCGCCCCAAGATCCTTTGCGGCCGCACGAACATTTTCGGACTCTCGCAGCGATAATGAGGTCAGTCTAAACCGCTGTTTAAGCGTTTTTTTTTTACTTTTTGCCTATATCTACTGCTTGTCAGCAGTAGATATAGGCAAAAAAACAGGAGGCTTTAGAACCCCTTTAACTTGCATTTTTGGATGGCACAGCGAACTGTGTTCACAGACAGTGATTTTTTGGAATGATTCCTGAGCCCATTTAGTGATGTCCATCACAGAATCATGCCTTTTTTTATGCAGTGCCATCTGAGGGCCCCAAGATCATGGGCATCCAATATTTCATTTCAGCCTTGTCCCTTGTGCACAGAGATTTCTCCAGTTTCTGAGTATTTTGATATTATGTACTATAGATTATAATATATCTAATGTCTTTGCAATTTTACATTGAGGAACATTATTTTGAAATTGTTTGACAATTTGTAGAGGAACATTGGAGAACCTCTGCCCATCTTTACTTCTAAAACACTCTGACTCTCTAAGATGCTCTTTTTATACCCAATCATATTACTGACCTGTTAATTAGTTGCAAAATGTTCTCCCAGCTCTTCATTGTTAGTATCACTTAATTTGCCAGCTTTTTGTTGCCCTGTCCCAACTTTTTGGAGACGTGTTGCTGCCATCAATTAAAAAAATCCCTTATTGTTTTCTTAAAATGGTACATTTGCTCAGTTTAAAAATGTGAAATGCTTTGTATTTTCTATAGTGAATAAAAGATGGGATATTTGCAAATCATTCCATTCTGGCTTTATATATAATTTACACAGCATCCCAACTTTTTGGGAATTGGGGTTGTAATTGTATAGAAAGTTTGTATCAATTGTTTTTCTTACTGTAGGTAAAAACAAAGTGATGACAAAGTTATTGGCAAATAAACAAGCTCACGGCAGAAGTGTGAAGCTTGTTTTGATCCAGAGGGGTGTATACATCTGAGAGTTCTGAAGGGGTAATACAAAACTGTAGGTATTCCCTGGAATCTTGCTGTATTAGACTACTAGAACTCAGATTAGGGTATAGCAGCCTTAGTGTTTTTACTTGTTGCCTAAAATTGCTGTTTAAATACAGAATTATGAAAAAGCTGTGTACTACCTTGTCAACTGCTCCAGACTTTCTCTTACTGCTAGTTTCCACAGCAGCAACGGGGAAGTTTTTCTTATCAAAGGGCATCATTCAAGCAGAGCCAGACAATCACAGTCTCCCGGAACAAAGATCCTAACCCTGTGACAGAGAGCACATGACACACCACAGTAGCTGTGTTGGCATGCCAGCAGCCTGAGGGAACCTGAAGTAGCTGTTATGTGACTAACACAGGCTTTATTGCTCTATACAAGTCAATGGGAATTTAGTGTTAAAGAATAAGTGCACTTTTAGACAAAGCACATTTATTCTTTTTTCTCCCCATCCCCTGACTCAAATGCTCTCACCCTTGCCCTCTGCAAATCTATACTTGCTGAGATCCAAGAGGCACTGCTTTGCTGTTTGTTGACATCCCTTTCCTGGCCACTTCTGTCTCCCTGCTGGGAGACAACCCCAAAAAAGTTTATGGTGCTGTAATGTGCAGGTACAGCCCGTAGAGGCAGCATTGCAGCGCTGGATGTAAATAAAATCCAACCAGGCCTGTATGATATCGGTAAGTATGGATCTGCACAGGGGGAGGGTGGTATCGTTTAGGTCAGGGGTGGGGGCAAAAAGGATAACTGCACTTTGTTTTAAAGTTTACTTATCCTTTAATACATGGTAATACCAACTCATACACATACAGTATGTCTCAAATTAATTTCAAATTCATGCTGTTTTCTAAAAGCATCTGAAATCATGTAACAAACACTTAGGAGTCGCTCACAGGGGCGGCAGGTCTGCACCACCGAGGATGACTTTTCAGAAGCAGTCGGTTCACAGCCCCCTACTGAATGCCTGTTTTATTTTATTATTCATTCCCAAAAGGACTATACATTGAAATATCATACTGCAACTGCATGCCAAGCATTTGCTATGTGGTTGCTGTGCGGTTCTATTGACTCCATTGGATGCATTTGGCGATCAGCGACATGCTGTAAAAAAATTGCCAGAAAGTATCACGGCCGCAACCAAGTATACCACTCCGAGTGGCTGACATGCAAATTTGTAGGTGGACAGTCGGGAAGAGGGGGGCAATAACAATTCAGATCAATAGCCTGTTTTTACCACCCCATTGTCACCATGAGTTGTTCAGGTGTAAGACCTGAGTAAGGTCCTAAACAGCTTTCTTTTTTATCAGAATAGCTTATAGGACAGTAGCAGTGGTGGTAAAATAGGTTAAAAAGGATTTGAATAAGGTTTGACTTTTAGCGCATTAACTATTTAAATTATGTATCCGCTCAAGTTGTTCTATGGTATCCCTCAAATTGTATCACCTGCAGCAGGCTGAGTGCTGTATACTTATTTATAGTCTACTTTGCTCTGCTCCTAGAACTCACTTAGAAGAGGAAAGGATTGGACCTATAGAACAGAGCATGTACAGGTGAAACTCGAATAATTAGAATATCGTGCAAAAGTAATTGCAGTAAGTGCTGCAAAAGGGGCCCAAACCAAGTACTGAGTACATATGCATGCTTGTACTTTTCAGAGGTCCGATATTGTTCTATGTACAATTCTTGTTTTATTGATTTGCATGTAATAATCTACTTTTTTGAGGTTGTGGATTTGGGGTTCTTGGGGTTTTCATGAGCTGTAAGCCATAATCATCACAATTATGACAAATCACGGCTTGAATTATCTTGCTTTGCATGTAATGAGTCTATCTCATATATTAGTTTCACCTTTTAAGTTGCATTAGTGAAATAAATGAACTTTGCACGATATTCTAATTATTCGAGTTTCACCTGTATAGTCCACAAATACCTTTGTTCCAGCTATGTGGTGTCCACAAGTTTTCTTACTGGTGTCAACATCTTCTCCTCTGCTTCTTCTGAGTGCAGGGCCTTCAACCCTCTTAATTGGCTGGCTGGGGAATGAAGTAACTCCTGCACATATGTACGGTAGTTCTTTTATCCTGACACCGAGGTGTGCTCTTTATTCACACTGTACATTTGTTCTTTTATTTTAGTTCTGCTTTAATTATGTATCTGTTTAGGGTGAAATTTCTTTCTTATGCTTGGTAATAAATCTGTCTCAGATTGTAGCAAATATGTCTATTTGGCAGATTGTTTCCTTTTTTTTTAGGTCCGGTGACATCAGAGTTCCACTTCACCCTCTTCTTTCTTTGACAGTGGACAGTTCTTAAAAGCTGCCGAGAGTGACTCTATGTCATGACGTGGTGCCTGGGCTTGCAGGAAGCGAGCACCATTGAGCCCAGAAGAAGGTTGATACTGGATCCCTAAATGAGTGAGTTTGTAGGGAATAGCTCAGTAGAAGAGGTAATTATGGCAACCAGAGTGCTGGGGGATCTATTTTGGTGTTTTTTTGTTTTCCCAAACTCAAGTTAGGCTTTAAAGTGCAACTGCAGCCCAAACGTTTTTTTTTTGTGAAGAGTGAAGCGATATTAGAACAGATGTCAAACTTTTATTGCTGTCTGTTTCCCGGGAGAGTCACAGTCTCTATTTGTTGTGATGATCATTGTCGAAAGTGAAAGTAAAGAGAAATCACAAATTTTGTGTTGCCATCAGAACAGGAACAGAGGATACATTTTCCAATAGGAACACTAGTTCTGCTGGCCTTGCTGACCGCCAGGAAGTTCCCTCACTATGGAGGGATTTCCTCTAATTTCCTGTTGTGACTTTCGGACAGGTAGTAAATGAAATCTCCCCAAAGGGACACAGATGGCAAAAAGCTGACGGGGGTTATAACCTTACTCTATCCAAAACTGAAAAAAAAAGGCTTTGGCTTCACTTTTTTTCAGTATTTTAACTTTCACCATTTACTGTAGTATACCTTTAAGAAAGCACACACTCGATATATAAATAAACTGCACTGGAGCTTTATATGTTCAGTCAAAGAGAGGCTTTAAATCAGGCCCACTTTATTCTGGCACACTTTATTCTTAGCTCAAGCAGCTGTCGCCTGGAATGCAGCAAGTGTAGGAACAAGGCTTCATAACACCAGTGGTTGTGCCAACAAATCTACAAACACACAAAATGCCAGCCTACGATGCCATTTGCGAATAGCTTTGTATGCAGTTGTTTTATTTAATAGTCTTCAAACTCATCTCTGAATCTATAAATTACCAGTAATGGACTTTAAAGCCCTTTAGATGGTTTGCCTTGAATGACTGACAGGGAGATATCTGTCTACTGTAAATGCCAGGGCCTGCCTCTGCTTCTCGCTGGACTTGGCAGATTGATAGAAGTGGTGCCTGAGCAGTTCATATCTCTCTTCTCTTTTGTCATAGATCCACAATTTCCTAGCAATAAAAACTGCCTAACACAAAGGCAATTTTCAGAAACCATAGTTTTGAGTTCTGTTTAAAATGCAAGGTCAACTTATTCATTCTGGACCCCCTCCAACTGTAAAAATCACTGCATGCTATTCCTTAAAAGATGTCGTTGTAAGGAAAAAGTTAGATTGCATACTTACAATACCCCCCAGTCTTCTAGGTGATAAAGACGAGGTTCAAATTCTCAGCTACCTAGGGTTTGCTACAAATGCCTGGTTTTTGCCCCTGGTCAGAAGAACTAGTACTTTGAAGGAACAGATAGCCCAGCCCCCTTTCTAAAAAAAGTTATGTGTTAAAGCTATTAGAAAGGGCTGACAGGTATGTTTGGGGAGAGAAACGTTGACATTGATATATGTCCCCCACGGCAGTGACATGCCATTTGATTGGCAGTAACTTTTGTATTAGCCCTTCAAATGGCCAGAATTTAATAAAAAAGACGCGCTGTAAGGATCGCGGACTGTACAATCGCGGCTTGCGTTCCACGGTGGACCGCAACCCGAAACCCGGAAGTAACATCGCCGATGCGTTCCAGCGTGGAACGCATCGGGCGGGAATACGTCATATAAACAAATGCCCCAGCATTGGTGGACAGCGGGAGGAAAAAATGTTCCAACGTGAGATTGTAATCCATCACGGGGGTGAGCTTGGAGCAGTGGCTACTTTACAATAACACAGGGACCATGGGGAACAAAAGTGGCCATCCTTCAGAAGGAAGGACAGCGTCAGTACAAATTCAGAGATGATTTGAGGATCTACAGCTGAGTGATGCACAAATAAGCTACATGCTTGTTAATAGTTAGGGTACTTGAATGCATTTTTAAGATTGAATTCCTAAATTTAGTGTCACTTTAAATCTTGCTGCAGCCTCCCATTGAATTCACAGGTTATTTCAAGTATTTCAAGAGACTGCACCATCTTGTGGTTAAAGTTTACACCACGATCTAGTGGTTTTGTTTATTAATAATCGCTAGGAAATTCCAGTGCACACCTGTGGTTAATTGACTTAAGGGCTATATAAGGAAGTGCTTAGCTCCAGCAAGATGCCTGAGCAAAGATCTCACTCTGTACCAAGCCTCCAGTTCCTGTTACCTTTCTCCTAATTTCCTGTTCCAGTTTTTGATTACCTTTGAAGACTCAGGAATCAGGGCTAGTTCACACAAGCCACAGTGCGTTCCGGCCCGATTGGGGCCGGAACACACTGGATCGCATTGCGGCTGGTGCACTTTGTGTTGGGGCAAGAGCGGGCATGGCGGTGCATTGAACTCAACGGCACCACAGCCATGCCCTCCGGCCACAGTGCGATCGGCCGCACGGGAACGTGTGGCACATCAATGGCTGCTTTCCAGGCCGGTCAGAAAAAATAGTGCTTGCAGCATTTTCTCTGACCGGAACGCAGGCATTGATGGCACTGTGGCCGGAGGGCGTGGCTGTGGTGCCGTTGAGTTCAATGCACCGCCATGCCCGCTCTTGCCCCAACACAAAGTGCACCAGCCTAGGGCTGCAGCTAACAATTATTTTCATAATCGATTAGTTAGCCAATTATTAAGTTTGATTAATCGGATTAAAAAAAGAAAAAGGCTCTAGTGATGGACTCCTAGTTTGTATTGAGATTGTAGTCCATCACGGCAGCAAGCTTGGCGCGGTGGAAGTAAAAAAAGAGTGTGGTGTGCAATATAGTACATTATACAGCGGCGCAGTGCAGAATACCAGCAGCTATAGAGGAATGTAGCAATAGTACATTATACTATAATGTACTATTGCTGGGATTTGTAGTCCTCTATAGTTGGTGGTATTCTGCAGTGCGCTGTATAATGATTATACTGCGCAATGCAGATTACCACTGACCAGTTATAGAGGGACTACAAATCCCAGCAATAATACATTATACAGTGCGATGGACAACACCAGCAGCTATAGAGGAACAACAAATCCCAGCAATAATACATTATACCAGGTGTTCAATATATTATTGCTGGGATTTGTTGTTCCTCTATAGCTGCTGGTGTTCTACAATGTGCCGCTTTTTCTTTTTTTTTTAAACAGGAAACATTAGTTGTGGGCATGGCGGGCGCAGCGGGACGTGAGCAGCGTGTGACGTGTGCTTCAGGCCGCGTGTAGGGCCCCGAACAGGGAAATCAATTGATAGCCGACGAATCGACGATCGGAAACGTTGGTAACGTTTTCAATCGTCGATTTTAATCGACTAAATCGATTAACTGTTGCAGCTCTACACCAGCCGCAATGCGATCCAGTGCGTTCCAGCCCCAATCGAGCCGGAAACGCACTGAGGATGGTGTGAACTAGCCCTCAGTGGTAAGAGCTTGCCTCTTACCACTACACCTGTCTGCTGCATGCCCTGATCTCTGCCTGTTTGTACAATTCTTGTTCGCACCTGCCGTAAACTTTCGCTTGTCTTTGACCATGATCTTGTCTCTCATTTCTGTACCTTGTCTCATTTTTCCAGCTATCAACCATTGCAATCTGGGTATATCTGAGAGCCAAACCCTGGGAGCCTTTCTGCAGCAAAGTGCATCACCCCTTGAGGTGGCGCTGGGGAATAAAGGGCATCTCCTTAGAACCTGTTATTTTTGCCCTCTCCAGGGTTTACATTTGTCTGTCAACATGGAGGGTCTACTACTACGGTGACAATACCAGCTTGGTCCAACCTGCCTAGTAGGACTTATACATTTTATACCACCTCTGTTCCTTACCTTCATTGTCCTGAGGACTGGGAAGCACACTATGCTATGGTTTCCTAATTAACATAAAATAGGTGTTAGTAAGGTGCTAAGCGTGTAGCTATTAAAGAAATTAGCAATGCACAGGTGGGTGAAGGTTGCAAGAGGAGAACGCTGCTTGTCTGCCTACCACCTTTCTCTCTGCATTGGCTTCATAAAGTCAAAATTAATTTAACTTCTAGGTGAAGGAGATGGGCATGGGGCTGTATGTGACCAGATACATGTCTGTGAGGTCAACAATTGAAAAGCTCCACAAAATCTACCACATCTTTGGCTTGCCTAAGACAATACAGTTCATCTGAAAAACTTTTTCTTATTGCTTAGTTATCCTATTTACTGTTTCAAAAAGCCAGTATAAAGAAAAAGACATTCTGAAAAAAGTAAATTCCTGGTATAACTAATCATTTTTTGCATAGAAATTCTTAATGGCCGGCATAACTAGGGGAGTGGCAAGGGTGTGTCCATTGGCTAAACACATGCGGGGGGGGGGGGGGGGTATTTCGCGTCGACAAACCGCGGGGGGGGGGGGGGGGGGATATTTGTTAAATCTGGAGCAGTTAGTTCAGTTAAGCTTTGAAAATGAAAGACAGAAGCTGATTGGTTGCCATGGGCAACTGCCCCAGATTCTGTCTGCTCCAGTTTTGATAAATACCCCTTATTGCGCTGTAGTAAGGTGTCCCTCTTTAACATAAAAATTCATACTGACAATCCAGGTAACATGGCCTTATTGGCACTAGATGCAACCAAAGCTTTTGATAGTGAAAGTGGGAATACTTTTGGGCAGTATTGCATATATTTGGAATAGGCTCATGCTTTTTCAGGTTGGTAAAACATATGTTTGTCACGCCAAGGGGGTGATTTACTAACCTAAACACACGCATGCACCAGGTGCGTGTAATTTTCACACAGCAAAATGTATTTATCAACCAAAAAGTCTCTAAAAGCATATTTCCACTAATGCCATATATGGAAAAATCATGCACATGATGCATATATAATGCTGCTTCACAGTTTAGACAAAAATGGTTAGCTCATGCATTTACATTCCTGCATTCATCAACGCAAGCAACACAACATAGAGCTAATTTACACAACATCACCTTGCAATTCATGCTTGGCTTTGCACAACACACCTGCTGGGTGTGTACACACTACAAAGGTGTTTAGATTCCACCCATAGATCATGCTGGGAGGGAACACACTACAGAGGTGTATACATGTTCGTGGTGTGTTTATAAGGTTAGTAAATCAACCCCCAAGAGTCAGAATCAGATTTGGTAATCATCTCTCCCCTTCCTTTAGTAAGCAAAGAGATATCAGGCAAGGGTTCCCACTGTCATCTTTATTACTTAAAAAGAAAGAATTAATCTGTGCTCCTGGAACTAAATAAAAGAATGATACCTAATGCAGCTATGTAGTGAAGGAGAAGATCTCCTTAAATTGAAGAGAGAGTTGTGGCACAGCGCTAAAGGTTGAATTAATTGAGTTAATTAAAAGTGTATTTGTGTAATCAGTGATTACGTTACATATATTAAATCAAGTGTTCAAATAAAAAATGTGTGAAGAAGCTGCGTGTTTAGCACAGCCTATAAAGAGTTAAACAAATCCTATGATAATGTGTTATATAGCAATGAAAATCTAAAGTAAAAATGTAACAAATAAAGTGTTAAATATCAATGAAGATCTAAAGTTATATTGTGTCAGAAAGGAGGCAAAAACCGGGAATCTAAAAAGTAGCACATGCCTGAAAGATCGTGACAAACTAAGATAATAACAAGTATAGGACAAAGTAATGGTGAATTGTTACATTAAATGATCAATCAGTGATCCATATCAGAGATCGTGATAGCCACACAGTGACAAACATACAAACAAAAGTTTTTTTCGATCTAGATTGATCTATACACGGTAGTCTTGCAGTGAAGATATCAAAAGACGGGAAACAGTGTTCAATGCATAATGTTTAGAAGTCAAAAGAGAAAATACAAGGCAGATAATAGTTGATCTTTTTCAGTTTAGTCCAACGGCCCCCTTATAGATGGGTACTCACCAGAATGCAGTGAGTAAACTAATTTTTGGATTAGCGGCAGTCAGGTTCACGATCCTATTCCAATTTGGACTCAGTTCTTCCCGTGTTGAAGCTTGGCAAGAAGGGAGTTTATTCTCTGCAGTGCTGGAGATGTCCAGCGGACACAGAGGCGATTTCTCCTGGATGCGCTGTCAGCAAACCCTTTCACACCGATGTGTACTCGCAGGCTTGTCTTCCTGGGAATCCAGGCCATCAACCCAGGGAAGACAAGCCTGCGAGTACACATCGGCGTGAAAAGGTTCGCTGACAGCGCATCCAGGAGAAATCGCCTCTGTGTCTGCTGGACATCTCCAGCACTGCAGAGAATAAACTCCCTCCTTGCTAAGCTTCAACATCTATAAGGGGGCCGTTGGACTAAACTGAAAAAGATCAACTATTATCTGCCTTGTGTTTTCTCTTTTGACTTCTAAACATTATCCATTGAACACTGTTTCCCGTCTTTTGATAGCTTCACTGCAAGACTACCGTTTATAGATCAATCTAGATCGATAAAAACTTTTGTTTGTTTGTTTGTCACTGTGTGGCTATCACGATCTCTGATATGGATCACTGATTGATCATTTAATGTAACAATTCACCATTACTTTGTCCTATACTTGTTATCATCTTAGTTTGTCACGATCTTTTACATATGTGCTACTTTTTAGATTTCCGTTTTTTTGCCTCCTTTCTGACACAATATAACTTTAGATCTTCATTGATATTTAACACTTTATTTGTTAAATTTTTACTTTAGATTTTCATTGCTATATAACACATTATCATAGGATTTGTTTAACTCTTTATAGGCTGTGCTAAACACGTAGCTTCTTCACACATTTTTTATTTGAACACTTGATTTAATCTATGTAACGTAATCACTGATTACACAAATATACTTTTAATTAACTCAATTAATTCAACCTTTAGCGCTGTGTCACAACTCTCTCGTTCATCTTTATTACTTGCTTTGGCAATTGAGTGTCTCACCACTTTTCTTTGACAATCCTGCATTGTGCTATGAGTTATGAGAGGGTTGAACAAAAAGAAAGTGACACTTCATGCTTATGACACATTGCTATTCCTGGCAGGTATGTGTTCTTCTCTTAAGAATACTGTGTCTTTGTTTGCAACTTTAGGACACTTTTCTGCACTGAAGATCAACTGGGTGCATGAGAGCTCCTAACTTTTGCCCCTTTGCCCACTGGGTCTTATTACGTATCCTGTAATAGCAACACTTAGATGAATGGGGAAAATCTAGGAGACACCAAGCACATTACTAAACATTGGTAAACATTACTAAACATACCATGTGGAAATACAAATGACTTCCAGAGCTTGCCAAATTTACTTGGCAGGTTGTTTTAAGAATGACAGGCAGATTATGGTCTAAGCAATATTTACAATTTGAGGCATGACATTCAAGCACAGCGTCAACATTCCCCAGATATATTTTCCCTTACCATGCTAGATGACCTGTTCAGGGCCAGCAACACTAAGGGCTAAATTATATCCTATATGCACTCTTCCAATCATTTAAATACAGCTGAAATGAAGCCAAGGTTTGGAAGAGGATATGTAATATTTCTGAAACTGAATGGGAAGAAATCCTAAAGTTGATCACAAAAATATTATTATTCTCCACCAAAAAAAAAACGGACCCAGCTTTTTATATTGCTGAGGGTTTATTGTACCCCCTACATTCATTAGGCTCATGTGACACTCCTAACTGTGGAAAATTCATCCATGAATCGGGAAATCTAATTTACCTGCTTTGGAGGTGGTCTCAGATGTTTGCATAAGATCACAATTCCTGAAGTACTAATAAATCCTCAAGTACATTCAATGAATTTGGAACTGAAACATGGCCACTAAACATTGGATATGAGTCCTGCATTATCACTAACATAGCTACGCTGAACTAATATCCTACAAATGTAGGTTCTTGCTGGTGTGAGGCACTGGCTGGCAGGATTGTGGATGGTATAAATGTGTCATCTAGGTTTCACACCTACACATGGTAAGGGGCTCCAGGGTTTGTGTCTGATATGAAGAACATGAGTCTTTGGGTGGGATAAAGCCTCCATTTCTGGATTTACATCTTACCTGTTAGCCAGACCTCATAAATTAGTCTGAGCTGTCCACAGGCCTTTTTATGTGTGAGTTGACTGATGCTTGGGTCTCTCTCTCTTTCATTCTCTCTGCTGTGGGAGCCTGTTGCTGGATGAAAAGGCTGAGTGCTGACCAAAAGCGAAAAAGGCTACATGTTTGTTTAGGTGAACCCAGTAATGGGCACCCTGTTAGGCAGGAACCGGCCTACATTTGGATAGTTCCTCACACGTGCAGATGTTTTGTTTGGTGCTGTAGACTTGTTGTGCACGGCTTTCTTGCACCGAACACATGTTTGCTAATTGCTGAGTGAAGGTGAGGGACAGGCCTGCTTGAATTGTTCCTCTGTATCCCTGTCTTGTGCATGGTTTGCCATGGCTACCCCCACTTGTGCCTGTCCTCTTTACACTGGGAATATTTGCAGATGTGCTACCCTAAAAATATGTAATATATAGTGGGGATATTTAACTTTGCTCTTTTGCAATAAAATATGCTCAGTGGTGACAAAAAAATCAAGCCCTAAAAGTGTTAAAAATATTGCTACATTGAAATGCTGTATTATGCCTAATGTAAGAGATCACTTGTATTACTATGCATGAAAATGTCTACTGAGAATGGAACTGCTGCTCCTTATTGTTCCTTATTTGTTGACCTGGGCAGTGCTGGGGGATTGTTGGTGGTTCTAGGGCACCAGCAAAAATTGCCCTAGCAGCACCACAGAATTATAGCCCCTCAAAAAAAAAACAGAAATGGCACACTGGGGCAGGCAGGGAGGCATCTTCCCCGGGATGCGTGTGCTTTTCAGTGGTCTAAACTAACGAACCTGAACATGCCTCAGTAGCTCTCTGCCAACAACGGTAAAACTCAAAGCCAACAGAGGAACTGCATAGTTACAGTTTGTGTTATTACTATATTCTGATTGATTACTTTATATTAATATATTTATCATTTCTTGTCTTATCATTTCTCAATATGGAATGCCTGCTTTTCTTATAACACATGATGCAGACACAGGGACTTAGTCCCCCACTTATATTCCAGTACCAGAAGAAAAATTGCTTGTAACAATCCTTCCTTGTTAAGGTAAATAACAAAAAAACTTTTTTCAAAATCCTAATTTAAAAAATCTAAGTAAAGAGCAATTCCAGGCAATAAGTGAAACTTTTCAGTACATTGCTAATATTATCTAGCAAGCAATGCATTGGGCTAAAGCCAGAAAGTCAACTTTTTTTTGCCAGTGCAGCCATAATTGATAGAAATTCTCACATTTGTCCTGAAGACTGTGCTGTGTATTTTTCTCTCTCTCTCTCCCTCTCCAGTCACATAGCCTGCAGTGGGCGTGTTTGGGAACACCTTTAATGCATTGCAAACAGATAAGCAAGAGGGGATCCTAGATCACTAGATTACCAACAAAAGGTCTTCAAATGTATATCATCCAAAACAGAAAGAATATGCTAAATAATCGAAGAAGTATACAACATGCATTTTATATAACCCCAGAGGATAGATATTCAGAATATGGTTAAAAAAATGTGCAGGTAAAGACAAGTAAGAGCATCGCTGCAAAATAAAATTTTTCTTCCTTTAGAAAACACTTCATGCACTTCCAACACCGTTAATATTATGACTCCTTTCAGATGGGTGGTCGTGTCAGGTCCACCTGTCAGTTTTTCAGGTGCATCTGATTGGAAGCCCAATGTTAGGTCTATGTTAGAATAAAACCTTTCTTCCTCCAGAAAAAAATTGGCAGTGTCAGGGAAGTTCAGTGGTTGTCCATAGTGAAGCTTCTGCACGTATTGATGCACAAGCCGTTGCGCATAAATATGTGTGAAGAAAGTGTTACGGCACCAATATTACACCTGCATATGCGAATAAAATCAGCAATGCACACATCTGCAAGTCACAGTGCGTACGCACTGACGTGCACATGCACATTCCAGCGCGTGGCGCCAAAAGGGCTCTTTAAGGATGCTTGTTACACTTGCACTTTGCTGAGAGATCTTCAGCTGTTCCATGCTATTGTCTGACTTGTCTGCTCCTGAATCTGCGTTTGACCCAGTTTGTTTCCTGATCTTGCTGTCTGCTGCCTGCCTTCTGACCTCGGCTTACCCACTGACCATTCTTCTGGATTCCAATTTGGTACTGCTCTGCTTACACGTTGCTGACCCCGGCCTGCCTTCTGACATTGCCCTGCTTCTTGACTTTGTGCTTCACCTGCCTGCATGTTACCGGCCCGGTCTGTCTCTGATTCTGCTTCTTCTGCATATCCTGGTGCTACCCACTCGCTGCTGGCATCCGCACCTGATGGTCGGCTTCTTCTACCACATCCAGCGTACACCATCTACCCTGCCGTCTATAGCATCAGCTTCAGGTACTCGTGCCTCTCTCCTTCTGCACACCTTCTGTTCCATCTCCAGGAGTACTCAGACGGGAGCTACAAGGGGAGGCCTTCCTCGTCAATTCAGGCTCATACCAAGGTACATGACAGACAGACACAGATGTCACAGAGTTGACTTCCATTCCTTACTGCTCTGATCTGTGCATGGATCCCCTGCTGATTGAAAGTGACAGGCGTCTTTGTGAAAGGAGCCTTACAGTGCCATTCAAAAGATAATATTACACCTAAAAGCGCATGGTTGCCTCCAATTTAATTGGCTAGACTTCAGTGTCCACTTTGCAGGAGCTCCTATTCTAGGACCAAGTAAAAGACAGTAACAATTACAGAACCAGAACATTTCCGGAAACAGTGTTTGGTAGAACACCATCTACTCTTTTAGCTTTGGTTTAATAATTAGCTCTTAAACATTTTATAAAGACTTTAAAGGTACCAAATGCAACTAATTCTTAAAATCAGTTTTTATTCAAAATACAAAAAAAAGACATTTAAAAAGGAAATCATTCAAATGTAACACTTAGCATTTTAAAATTGAACATACAATGCAAAATACCTTTTTTTTCCCCCTCAACATTGCCTCCTAAAGTATATGCAAGATAGAAATTGATAATTCTATATGACCATAGTCAGTATGATACATGTTACATCATTCAACCACCAGGCTCACGGTGAGATGGAAATAGATCTAAACATGTTTATCAGACAACTTGGTCCGCTTCTTCAGGAGTGAATGGCAGTATCTGACTGACTGTGGTCATATTGAATTATCTGTTTAATTATTGTAAATGTTGTATGCGTTGATAGTGTAGGGAAGAGCTTAGGAAAGCGGTTTGGTACTTTTAAAGTTTGAATAATTGCTTTAGGGTTATTTATGGGTACATGGATGTGGTACCCATCCGACCCACTGCACTATTATTGATCTAATAATGTACAAATTAGTGGTCAGCAGTAGGAAATTTAGGAGATGGTTTTGTGCGAAGGATGTGTAAATTCTTAGGTGGCTTGTCTTAAATTTGCCACTACTTTGTTGTGGATTTATACTAGTCATGCACAATTAGAATGAACTGAGAACCTTGTCCTGTCCCCGTGATGTTACAATCACAATGCTACCCGTGTTCTCTCTCGTCATTGCCTTGAAGCTGTTTACCCCTTCACTCTCTAGCTCTAGTAAACTCACTGAAACTTCCCTGAGTTATTCTGAATATTTATAATTTCTACTATATCAACTTCTAACTATTTATTCTGTTTTATATTTATTTAGTTTTGAATTATGTAATTTTGAAAGCTGAAGGGCATATTTACAAAGCAGGGAATGTGACATTAAGCAAACATCTACAGGTGGTTATTCGTTGATTGTAATTTAACCCTTTCGCTGCCAGAACCTTTTAAAAAAAAAAAAAAAGCTCTAAATGTTAAAATGCACATTTTAGGCCTGAAGATTCCGTCAAACCCACATAATTATATATTGCCTGAAAGCAGAGACAGTTTTTCCTTAAACGAGAACTATGGGGTCAGTTCTTTTCCCCATAGTTCTCCTAAAGGTAACGGGAGGACACAAACTAGCGCCCTCCCGTCACCCAAAGCTCAGTATACCGCGAGCTACAGCTCGTGTTATACTGAGACGCCGCAGCCGGGACGGATCCCGACAATACTGCCTGGATCCACCCAGCTGTGTGAGTGACAGCTGGCTCTGCCTATCTAGAGGCAGAGCCAGCTGTAGCCGCCACCCCTCCCCCGTCCGTTCCGCCAGTCAGCACTAGAGGATCGGACAGGGGAATCCCTGCAGGGAGCCGTGAGTGACAGTCGCAGCTCTCTGCAGGCACAGGATCGAGAAGTGAACGAGCGACGGTATGTGTTTGCTCACTTCCTGATCTATTTAGCCGACATGTGACAGTTTCATTGTCACACGTCGGCTCGAACTATGAGGTCAGGCTGAGTGATTTTCACTCGCCTCATAGTACTCCTTTAATTTGCAGTGGATCTCTCTAATAAATTTGGCTCTTGCAGTCAAACATACCCTGATCTTTGGGCAATGAATCCTTCTTACAGTGTCGAGCAGTAGCTTCTATGCCTGGCCAGGAAGGGGGTCTAAACACCTGGTCTTGAAGTGGTTAAGCAGCCATCCTTTAACCCAGCTACCTTTAGATATACACTATCTGGAGGCAGCTAAAGTCCTTGTGCCTCTAGTACAAGCCCCATGCTAAGTTATTGCCCATATAGAGATCCTTCTATGAAGACATCCTCTCCAAGCAGACACGCAAGAGGGACAGAACAAAATCCTCAGGGATTGGTTGGGCCAGGTAAATATTCATTACTCAGTGTTTCACACACTGATTACTGGAGCATCATCAACAGCAACAGACAGCACCAATTAACACACTGAGCTTAGGAGAACCAGCAGAACCCAAAAATATAAACAGAGCTCAGACTGATTACAGCCTAGCTGTAACATACACACAATTTAATTAGGGCGACTCTAGCTTAGGTCAAGGTCACTGTAGCCCACAGGCCATACATGGCCTGTCAGTGCTCAGTGTGCAGCCCTCTGTGCTTCTGACCACTGTTCAGGGCTTTAAACTGTATGTGTGAAACTGCCAGAATTTAGCTTTCAAAATGACTGCTGAGTCCTAGTCTGCTGCAGGATGACTGACAGCCCTCCTGTATACATGTAAAACAAAGCCACGGCTTGTTAATACAGGACCATTTTCCGATTGGGACTTTGCAGGGTTTGCTTACCTGCCCCCTACCTGCATCTTTCTGCTGCCCCAATTTTGTCCGCCTCCTCCCCAGACTACTGCTCCGGCAGAAGAAAAATGGGGGTAAGGGGTGGGGTAAGTAAACCCTTCAAAATCCTTATCTGACAGCACTACTGTATTAACAAGTCAACAGCTTTTAGGCTCCACACCCAGGCCATCTCTCCCCCACATCACACTCATCTGGTACTGGCCATCTACCTTACCATCAGACCACTGCAATTTGCACTGCGGCCGCTGTGGTATGAACTGCTTCGCTTGTTTTCAAATAAGGTAAATTAAAGGTAAACAAAACCATTCATAGGTAAGAAGCTGAAGTGAGGACTGGCCACAGTACTCACTTCAGAGGTCAGTAGTAGGAATGGATTTGATTACTAACACAAATCCATTCATAAATTAAAGAAAATTATTAACACAGAAATATACCATAACTTTGTCATTTCCATTTTTTTTGCTGTATTCTTCTATTTGAGCTTTTGTAAACAATAAACAAAAACTGCAAAAGTAGTTATTGTTACACCCCTTTTCTTTTCCAAAATATTAGCTACCTCTAATAAAGCAAAAACACAAATTAATGTGCAAAAACAAAACGAAAAGGGCAAATAGTTTTTCTGCAACTACAAACGGTATACAGCTGCTGCATCTGAAGTTACATAGTTACATAGTATTTGTGTACACACCACCTCATCTATGCCCATAGCCCTCAGCTTGTGTAGCAAGCGTTTGTGTGGTACCGTATCAAAAGCCTTTGAGAAATCCAGATATACCACATCCACCGGCTTACCTCCGTCCATATCTCTACTTACCCCCTCATAAAAAGTTAGCAAGTTAGTTAGGCAGGAACGGTCTTTCCTGAACCCGTGCTGATTGTCATTAACTATCCCGTTTTCCTGAACAAATTCTACCAGATAATCCTTTATTATGCCCTCTAGCATTTTACAAACTACCGATGTTAGACTGACCGGCCTATAGTTCCCAGGTTGGCACCTTGCCCCCTTTTTGAATATTGGGACTACCGTAGCCCTCCGCCAATCACTGGGGATCCTACCAGTCATTAAGGAGTCCTTTTATTCTCTTATATATGCTGCCTTGCAATATTCACCTTATCCATGCACCAGATTCTACAAAATAAAGGTAGCACAGTTGTAATATCTTGTTGGTATAACCCTTATAATTAATAAGGGTAAATATACAAAACAAAAAATAGATTTTGCGGCCCTCCGGACATGTTGGAACCACACTTGAGGTCACCTACACTGTGTGGCCAGATTATTATGACCACCACGTTTGTAGGCAAATTAGCTATAATTTCGCGCTGATGTTGCTAGAGGGCCAGATGTTTTCTGAAGATATGGGTAAACAACGCGATTTAACAGCCTTTGAACGTGGGGATGATTGTTGGCGCAGAATTTGTTAAATGTTCAAGATCCTTTGCTGTCTGCAGTTAACAAGATATAATGTCTCCAATTCACACAGGAACACAAGGATTGGACAGTCGAGCATTGGAAAAAAGTCATGTGGTCCGCTGAATCACGTTTCCAGTTGCATCATGCAGATGGCAGAGTGAGAATTTGGCGGGAACATCATGAAAGCATGCACCCCACATGCATGAGCACAACCCTTCAAGCTGGCGGGGGCAGTGTTATGGTGTGGGGCATGTTTTCCTGGCATGATTTGGGCCCTTTAATTGTGGAATAACGTCTGAATAGCACAACATACCAAAGTATCATTGCTGATCCAGTTCATCCTATCATGTTGATGGCGTATCCCAATGGAGAAGGCTTCTTCCAACAAGACAATGCGCTATGCCACGGTGCTCGTATTGTGCAGGAGTGGTTTTAAGAACACGAGGGAGAATTTACCTTGCTTAGGTGGCCCCCACAATCACCAGATCTAAATCCAATTGAGCATTTGTGGGACGAAGTTGAAAGAGCCATCAGGCAGCTAGTTCCACAACCATCATATCTCACAGAACTGGACAGTGCTATTCATCAGGCATGGTGTCAGATTCCTCGCATCACCTTTCAACATCTCGTGGAGTCAATGCCAAGAAGAATCGCCGCAGTATTGAAGGCAAAAGGTGGCCCAACGAAGTACTGATGGTGTGGTCATAATAATCTGGCCACTCAGTGTATATTTACTAAGTTGACCACCACTGCATTATATTTTTATTCTGCAGAGTGGTGGGTGCACACATTTTATTTTTTTCAGCTCAGCCTGTAGTTAGGCTTTTAAAGACTTGCCACACTGAAGTAATTCTATAGTTATGTGTGTGTGCATACGTCTATGTGGCTTTACACATACTGGAATCAACTTGAAAGCATTCTTCATTAACACAACAGAATGTAACTTATACTTTTTGGCCCCCCCCAACCATCCCAAGTAGTTGGTTGTCTGCATGAAAAATGAAGAGTGCAGGCACTTCCAGAACTAGCATACAGCATCATTTCCATCCACAGCAGCGTCTTCTGAAACTGCTTTCCCCATCTGACACTGTCTAATGTTACCCCTCCTCCCACCCAAGCCTCCTCCTCTCTTGGCCATCTCTAGCCCCAGCTAGCTGGCACGGAAATCCGAGTCATCATCTGCAAGGCAAAGCCAGGGAGAAGTACTGCAGGCAGTCTCTGCTTTAGGTAAGTTTCCTTGCTAATTTTTCTCTTTCTATTGCATGTGATCTGTGCATGTATTATTATGTATGCATTGATGGGACAGAGGCTAAAATGTAAGTGGTTGTATCTGGAGGACATAAGAGCAATGGCTGAAGATACTAAAGTGCCAGGCTTAGACACAACTCAGTTTTGATTTAGAACACAGAAATACAATTTAGTAAACTAAACGTGAGATTGTAGTCCATCACGGGAGTGAGCTTGGAGCGGTGGCTACTTTACAGCACATACAGAGTTCATGGGAACAAAAGTAGCCACCCTCCAGAAGGAAGGACAGTGTCAGCACAAATTTAGAGATGATTTGAGGATCTACAGCCGAGTGATACACAAATAAGATACATTTTTGTTAATAGTTAAGGTACTTGAATGCATTTTTAAGATTTAACTTCTGATTTTTGTGTCACTTTTAATGTCAGCACTAAAAGTAAAAGTAGTGTAATCTTTAGCAAACATTTAGATAACAGTAGTTTAAAACAGACAGGACTATGAAAGATTAGCTCTGATCAGTTGCTGTGGGCTACTGCACTTTGCCTTATTAAATAAGACTAAAAGAAGACGCAAGTCTTCCACTTCACAGATTTCTTTGGACATTTTAGGGTCACTGGTACTAGAACTAGGGCTGCTGATACTTTTGCAAGAACACAAGATGTTTGGCAGTTGTTTGCTATAATCAGTGTGTATTGCAATGAGTGTGTGATAACAAAAGAAATGTGTATGCCATCAGTACCATAACTATGCTTGAATTTCTTGTTGCTCGGTCATAAAATTATTGTGACATGGCAAGCATTAGTCAAACACTGCATTTATATCTGCTATAGGTTTTTCTATTATTACAATTGGTATAAAGTCTGCCTAAGTGAAACAACATTTGAGGACTGGTTTGGATGAAGAAAATGTTAAGGATAAAAGGCATATAGGCACCAAGAAACCAAGCAAATTTGAACAAAGTTCAGCTTATAAATTCTGATCTTTATACGTTTTGAAGTTTATGTGATCGAGGGAAAGACATGCTTTTGGAGTTATGCACCCCTCCCTCCAACTTCTTCACATGAACATTTCAAGTCATGTGCCCTTTAAAGAAGCAGTGGTTAAAAAATATTTGGCTTATGTGCAGACTGCCAACTCAACTGACAGTCAAACAGCACACACCTCATTTCTAGCTTTTAATTATATTTCTGTTTCCTTTTCTTTTTTTAATTCTTCCTTGCCTCCTTCTAATCTTCTGTTAGAAAATGTTGCAGGCAAAGGCTGCTACTTTGTGAGCTGAGCTACTACTCAACAGTAGTTGCACTTTGGGTATCAACAGGTGTAAGAATAATACTAAAAGACCCACTACTAGAAGAGGCCCAACCAGTGGCGTCACAAGGGACTGCACCCGGGTGCCACCATTGGAGGGGTGACACCAAAATGACTAAGAGTCATTTTGGTGTCACAACCTCTGAAAAGTCGGGCACTCGGTTATTGACTGAGAGTCACACCTCATCCCGCCGGGTGAACGTCCCCTCCTCTCTCTGCAGGCGTATATCACCAAGATGGCCACCGGCAGGTGTCAATAAGATGACCGCGCATGCGAGATGACATCGTCGCACACACGCGTGGTGACGTCACGCCCATGCCCGATGATATCCCGACGGGGTGTGACCCGGTCTTCGCTCTGGGTGTCACCCTGCCTGAGGACACCCCTGGGCCCAACTGGGCCCAACTCTGACCCTGATCAAGAATTCTTGTTTCTTTCCATCTCATTACTCCTAAAAAGATGTGTTAATTGGAAGATCATATATTTCCTGTGATGCAAAGAAATGTTCTGCTTGAAGCCGTTCAATAAGACAGGAAGTCTAGAAGCTGCCCCTAGAAACCTGAAAATATATGGTCCTGCTGGATGTAGACACAATAGGGGGCAATACAATAAAGCATCTGTAAAACATTTCTGGCCTTATGGCTCTAGTAAAAAGTCCTGCACCAAAGCTGTGCGACTGTTGTCTTGCTATTTCCAACACGTGCAACAAATTTAAGACCCCATTCACACTGAGCGACATGGTGCATCGCGCTTTTTTCCACGTGATTCGGTGCTGAGCGGCATTGAGCTACAATGTGAGATATTGAGCGGCAAAACACATTTTATCGCGCTACGTAGCGCGACTTTTGGGAGGGAATTAGTCGCTGCTACATTGGGATGTAACCAATCAACAGCGGTCTTGATGTGACATCATTCTTTCCTTCCATTTTGCAATGCAAAAGTTATCCTTTTGTAGCGCGATGTCACGCGACAAGGTCGTGCAATATCGCCGGTAATGCGCGACTTTGCGCGTCACTATTGAGTCATTGAAATGCATTGGACAAGCTACATGGAGCGATATCGCGCAGAAATGTGCGATGCGATTTATTAGCAGAATTCGCGCGACAAACCGCTCAGTGTGAACCTGGTCTAACACGTTTGCATGCTGGTGCATGCAAGAAATACCACCAGATCAGTGATAAGAAAAGTGGAAGTAAATTGTAACATAGTAACATAGTAGGTGAGGTTGAATAAAGACAAGGTTCCATCCAGTGTGTGTATGTATGTGTGTGTGTATGTATTTTTGTGTGTGTGTGTATGGCTCTAACACTGCCCATATCCTTGTATATGAAGTGAAAGAAGAAACTCATCTAGAAGTTTCTTGAATTTATCAACGCTATCAGCGGATACAACTGCCCTTGGAAGGGACTTCCATCATTTTACTACTCTAACAATAAAAAACTCTTTACATTGTCTAAGATTGAACCCGCTTTCTTCTAACCTCTTGTTGTGTCCTCATGTTCTCAATATAGTTATTGGCGAAAACAACTTGTTAGAAATATTGTGATCCCATTGATGATTTTGAAGACTGCAATAAGGTCCCCTCTTAATCGCCTCTTTTCTATGGTGAATAAGTTTAAGTTTTGAATGCGGTTTTCATAACTCAGGCCTCCGGTCCCTTAATTAAATTTTGTAGTCCTTCTCTGTACTCTCTCAAGTTCGAAGACGTCTTTCCTGCAAGTCGGCAACAAAAACTGCACCACATACTCAGGGCGAACCAGTGATTAATAAAGTGGAAGTATTACTCCTTTATCCCTTCCTGCAATCCCCTTTTTCATGCACACCAGTATTCTGTTTGCTTCGCTGTCTGCCGTTTGGCATTGCATACTATTACCAAATCTGTGATCTATGAGCACCCCCAGGTCTTTTTCAATGTTCGACTTACCTAATGTAGCACCCCCAAGTTGTAGTTTGTACACACGATCTTTTCTCCCATGTGCATAACCTTACATTTTTTAATATTTAATATCTACAGTTCGGAATTTACTGCCCTACACAGTTTAGTATCGTCCGCAAAAAACTAAATCCAGCTATTTATTCCAATCTCTATGTAGTTGATGAATAAGATGAACAGGATTGGTCCCAGGACCGAACCCTGTGGCACCCCATTCACAACCTTTGCCCAATTAGAAAATTACCCATTTATTACTACCCTCTGGATTCGTTCTTGCAGCCAATTTTCCACCCATGAACATACAATTTCATCCAAACCGATACCCCTTAGCTTATGAATGAAACATTTGTGGGGCACTGTATCGAATGCTTTAGCAAAGTCCAGATACTCCACGTCTACTGGTTGTCCTCTGTCTAAATTAATACTGACTTCCTTCCTAATGTTAGTAGATTGGACTGACATGAATGGTCCTTCCTGAAGCCATGTTGGCTACTACTCATGATGCCAGTCTAATTTGCAAATTCCTGTAGTCCCTTATCATGCCTTTAAATATTTGCACACTATTGAGGTTAAGCTGACTGGCCTATATTTACCTGGTGTACACAGTTTCCCCTTTTTGTAAATATGTATCTCATTAGCTTTTTGCCAATCATGCGGGACCATACCTGTCATTAGGGTGTCCATAAAAATGAAGTACAATGGTCTGGCTATGACCTGGCTAAGTTCCTTTAGTACCCTCGGATGTAACCCGTCAGGCCCCGGGGATTTGTAATTATTTAATCTTTCTAGCCTCTGTACTACTCTGCTCTCCGACAGCCACTGAGATATGTTAAAAGTTTTATTACACTTCTGCAGCTGATGCCCTGATCACTACCCACATCCGTCTCATCTGCAAAGACAGATGAAAATAATTTGTTTAACGCATTTGCTTTCTCCCTGTCACTGGTAGCTAACCTCCCTTCTTTATTCGTAATGGGGCCTACATGTTCCGTCCTTATTCTCTTGCTTTTTTTTTTATTTTTTAAACATTTCTTGGGGTTCCTTTTGCTTTCTGTTGCTATGTGTTCCTCGTATTCTATTTTTTACTGCCCTGATTGCTTTTTTACATCATTTGTTACACTTCTTGTAGTTTTTGAATGCTGTTGTTGACCTCTCTGACTTATACATTTTGAAGGCCTTATCCTATTCCTTTATGTGTTGTGTTACACGCTATAGTATTGTGTCGCAGACAATGTTCTGTCTGGAGCAATTCTGCAACAAATTCATATACACTTTACCAACAGTTACAAAAACTGTCTTAATCTGTGTCTACGGCCCTCTTTATGAATTCCAGGGAATGTACTGTAGCACTAGATGAATAATCACACCACCCAAATACTTTATTTAGTTAGAAATATAATAAAAAACATAAATAACAACACATCACAATAACAACAACATAAAGATATTTATATTATAGGTTTATTGCTGTATTAGCACGCAAGTAATGCAGATACACAGATTCATTGCCGGTAAACAGATACAATTATTTCATACTGTGACACAAATCTTTATATTTGCATTGTACCTGTTTGTACTGTTCTACCAACATCAGTGTGTCTTGCATATGAATGTACCATCCCATTCTACTCTCAGACATTAACATGTGGACATCTGTTCTTGTTCCTATCTGTTAAAACAATTAAAACATACTTTTGAAAAAAATGTTTGGTCAAAACTGGGCTTTAATAAAGGTTGCCACTTTTTTTTAAAGCGATCCTATCATTCGTGTATGTGTAGCCTAAATGTTTATTTTTTAGTTTTAGAAGGAGAAGTAGGGTGAGGTCCGGCAAGGATGGCATAGGAAAGAGCAGGTCAGAGTAGGTACAAGAGATGTGGGTCAGCCCAGAATGGCACACAGGCAAAATACTTAGTAGACATGTGAGATTAGTTTAGTTCCGAATTAAAATTCGGATGAATTTCTGCTTATTCGGACATTTGGACGCATTAACATTTCTGAATCAAAGAAATAACGAATCTAAATGTATCCAAATTTTTCATAATAAAATTTGGATACATCCAAAAAAAAAATTCCAAATGTAATTTGAAATGGATTGATGTTATGTTGCGCCCCTAAAACTAAATTAAAAAGTTTTTGTTATACATATATTTAAGGTATCACAATTTCAAATAGGCATTTCTCAAAAAAGAATGACTACCTACCTTTTCTGCTGCCCACACCACTGCTCAGAAATCCTGAACTGAGGTCCAAAGGGAAACCAGCACTGGCTTCCAAGCAGT
This sequence comes from Nanorana parkeri, assembly GCF_000935625.1. Classification (NCBI taxonomy): domain Eukaryota; kingdom Metazoa; phylum Chordata; class Amphibia; order Anura; family Dicroglossidae; genus Nanorana; species Nanorana parkeri. Next base: position 472,344 of record NW_017306868.1, on the reverse strand, counting down.
GGTAAGTGGGGTTGTAGGCAGGAAACACTGAACAATCTGGGAACCCAGGACTTCTAAAAGTGTTTTCTTTTAAACTTCAGCCATGGATGTGACGTAAATTGATTTACATAATGCAGGGTCGCAAAAACTGGATATTGACCAAAGGCATGGCAACTTGTCAAAGAGACATGGCTTTATTAAAGGCTGTTAATTATCCCTGTATAATGTAAATGTTAAATATTGCACATTTAATCTGTCAAAGTGAATTTACAATTTTGCATTACGTTAATTTACATATACAGTAATAATTAAATTGCACCTGTGCTATTTTGTAACATGCATAATGGGGTATGCTGCATTGTCAAATTTGTGCAGGTGCATTTTTTTTGTGCAATGCGATCAAAATATTTGGGCTACCTTAATGCAAGCATGAAAACGTGTACATTAATGCATGCAAAGGAGTGAGCGGGCCCTCAAAGATAGTAACTTTTTTCACAGAGAATGCCTTATTTTTACCAAACTGTCAAGTTGCCAGAAAAAGAATTCCACATATAATTTAATTTGGAACCCACAAATAAACTCCCTTTGGGAGATGTGCAACATCCTTCAATATAAACACACAAAAACATTGGACCACTTTTATGGGAATTTTGAGATACAAGCAAACAGATCCAGTCAAACAAATATGAAATAATACAATTTATTAGGATTTATTAGGATTTAAAAGGGCCTACTAAATCTCTTTTCTATCAAAGCCCCAACTAAGGAGCATAGAGTTGCTGACTTTACTAATACCACTACATTATTACTATGGCAACCTGGCATTAGGCTGCTTAAAGTCCTAGGGGTAGTAATGTGAGGGTATACAGCACATGCCAGCAGGAACCATAAGTATCACAAACCTGATAGAGGACCGAATAGCCTCCTTTGCAACCCTTGTCCTGTACCCCTGAGATTGGAGACAGGGAGTGAGAGGACAGAGAGCAGCACAGGTGCCACGGGAGGTAGGACACTGTGCCCGGGTAGGTCCAGTTGTTGGTTTTCAAGGAAGCTGGAAGCAGGCCAGGATTCCGCCAGGAGAATAGCGTGGCACTCTGTGGGAGCAGGACGAAGTCAGGCAGACCCGGTCAAACCAATCAGGCAGCAAAGTACAAGAGCGTGTATGTTACATGACGTGTTTCCCGTAAAGGTGGAAGACAGGGCCATGCACATGCGCAGTATCACCCACACGGCCAGGTATAGTCTTACAACAGGTCAGCTCTTTACTTTGCAGACCAAACATTGGAACAACTTGTGTTCTTGGGCATACCAATCCTATATACTGTTCTCTCTGCCTCTAGTGCTTCCTAGGTGAGTCAGCAGGGACCCCAGATTGCTACTGCCCCACAGTTTCTAGAATCCAGCATTATGACTTATTTAAATCTTCAAACTAGAAAAAATGGTACATGCATGAATCTATAACCAGCCTTCATAGCAGGGCGCACATTGGAAAGGCTGCAGGCTGGCTGGCAGGTTGAGGCTGGGGAATTTTTGTGTTTTGTATTATTTAAATCTTCTTCTTTGAAAACTTTAATATCCAAAAGGGGTGTTAGCTTGAATTCTGGCTGAAGTAAGAGGAAAAAAACAATAGTATAATGGAAATAGCAGTTTTAGTCACACTTTGACAGCTGTTGGGCTACAGTAGATTTCATTACTTATGGCGTGGAGCCGCCATTCACCTCTGTGCTGTGCCCATCCCCTCTGCAGAGTGCCCCTGAGAAAGCAGAACGACAAAATTAAAGAGCATGGCTCGTCATAAAATTCAGAGTGTTAGAGGATTTCAGAATGTTTTAGCACAGCTGCAAGTGGAGAGGAGCTGAGCCATAGCAATGATGAATAGAGTGAACTGAGGACATTAATGGAAAAAATAAAATGGAAAAAAAGAATCAGTTACAGAATGTATTCTGTAATAAAAGTGTATTTAAACCAATACACGTAGACCAAAGATAATGTTTCACTTGGTTCTGTACTGTCAAAAAGTATGATCCTTTTTTTAATGTAATAAAATTTTATAGGCAAGGTGCATCATTATTCCCAAAGGTGACAACTCTTACTTAGTTCAGCAGCAGCATTGCTAGCCTTACCTGAACACTGAGTAGGACTACAAGAAGCTGTGCCAATGCAAAGTTTGCTGGCCAATTCTACTGTAGTCATTTAAACTGTGATGTTCAGCCAGGCCCGGATTCCCTACAAGGCCACCGAGGCCAGGCCTCGGGGTGGCGGGGAGCAGAGGGGCGGCAGTGGTGTGGAATTCCCCGACGCCCGGAACATAAAGTTCCGGGCGGTAAGTTCCCTTCTACATTTAGTCCTGCTTTGGGAAGGCAGGACTAAATGTAGTGTGGGGAAGCCGCTTGTTCGTTTACAAGTGATCACGGCGATGTCGCCGCGATCACTTGTAAAATGTGTGCAGCCTGTCCGTCCCCCCCTCCCCCGCACCTACCTCTCTCCTCTGGTTCTAAATAATTAATAATAAGATAAAAAATTATAAACAATATAAAAGTAAAATAAAAAAAATGTAAAAAAGTTTAAAAAAAAAGTAATAACGGTTATAAAAATTAAAGAAACAATAAAAAAATAAAACTAACCCTGCCGTCCCTGCCATCTGGTTGCCATTCTCCGTTGATGGGGGGGGGAGCACACACACGCGCACACAGGAGATTCATTGAAAAAGTCTACTGTACCTACAGAGCTCTACAAAGCTAAGAATTCTTTTCTGAGAGTTTAGGTCTGCTTTAAGTGAACCTGTACTTAATTTCATATTTTCTAAAGTAAAAAACAGCCTAAGACCAGACACCACAACCTAACTTTACTTGACTTCATGGATATGTCTCGTCAGCTTCCATTCTATTGTCTAGTGAGACTGCTCCAGTTGCCCACAGGGGCACTGTAAATGGATGGGGGGGGAGGGCAGAGGGGATTAGTTGATTAAAAGCTTTTGTGGACATAGAGCAGTATATGGTGGACTGGTCAATGTAATTATAATTTTGATTTGTTTCTTTGGCTGTGCATATTTTGTATTTAGCTTTGTTTTGAAATATTTGTTATTGTGCACATTAATATTCTTGTGTTTTATACCACTCGAGTTTTTACTGAATAGCTACAGCAATATTTTTTGAACTATGGCTCAGAACGCAATATGAGATGCAGACTTGTTTGTGATGGGTTGTCACATGATTCTGTGCTATACGTAGCCTAGTTTTTCCAATTGTGACGTCCATGGTGAGTGATATAGTACATTTTATTTATTGATGGTTCAAATTGTATGCTACGGAAATGGCGAGGTGTGTCGACAATGCATTATTCGTCATTGTTACTTGTCTTTGTTTGCTTTTGTTGATATTTTGGTAATAATTCTTTACTTGGATCCCAGTATGGTAAGAATTTTTTATTTGGGTCCTTGGATTTAACAGTTTAAGAATCCCTGAGCTATGGGATCTGTACTGCTCAGTTTTTGAGATGAAGGCTGTTCCCATCCCATCTAAGTCACAACAGAGTATTTATAAATGTTGCTTGTCCACATTGGGCCTTATGCTTACACATGCTGCATGCCAGGGAGGGTCTCTAAATCGTCCACCCTCATGTGTGGCATACTATACATAGCACTCTACTATGCAGCTTTAACATGCCTCTCAGATTTCACTATAACTATGAATATACATAGTATCAGGGATAACTAATGTCTGGGTTTGATCTATCAGGGTCTATTAGGATTTCAGGGATTCTAAATTCTCTCCAGCCCTTGTTTATTGGAAATGATTTAAAACAAAATGTAAACCCTGTAAGGGCTTGCAACTGTAAAGCATATTCTGTACAAACGCCATATCTTTAACTATAGAAAGGACTTATACATTTATAAGGCATTTTCAAAATAGTGTCTTGTATCAAAAAAAGGTTTTGTTGTATTTTACTAGCATTCTGAACTTATTTTCAAGCTTTTTAAAGCATATTGTTTTTCTGCACACCGTACACTTGGAAGAATGTTGGAAAGCATTTTTTAGTGCTTCTGTGTACTTTAATGGGGGATGGAAATGATTTTTATTTATTTTAGGTATTTGTATAGTACAACAATTTATGCAGCACTTTGCATACTTCACATTTACCTCAGTCCCTGCCCTCAAAGAGCTTACAATCTAGGGTCCCTATCACACATACATACAGGGCCAATTTTAGACAGGAGCCAAATAACCTTCCAGAATGTCTTTTGGAGTGTGGGAGGAAACCGGAGTATACAGAGAAAACGCACATTGGAACAGGGAGAACATGCAAACTCCTTGCAGATAGTGTCCTGACCGGGGTGTGAACCAGGAACCCCTAGTGCTGCAAGACATAAGTGCTGACCAATAAGCCACTGTGCTGGCTGAAATGGTTGATTATGCTAGAAAAATGCTGCAAACAGGAATTTGAAAAGAACACCAATGCAGTTGCTTGTGTAAAGGCATTTTGCCAGTGTTTCTTACTGTTTCAGAACATTTGGAAGTGTTCATAGTGTCTCTAGGCTTTCAGGATTTTGCTTCAGTTTAGCCAGCTGTGCACATGACTCAGTCTAACCTACTGATATTTGTACTGAGTAACTGGCAGGGTAATTTTTTACAACGTGTACAGTTAAAGTTAAAGGCTACTGTACACTTATATTTTTTTCTTCTTCAGCCCCAGTGCTGTATTTGGATTTTGTGCCTCCCTAGGCAAGACTACACCAGGGCACCACCCCAATCTAAATTTGCCCCACCCATTTCTGTATAAGACATTTTGTGTAACCTGTATCCATCTTCTGACTGGTTGCGTTAGTCACATAGCAGGGAAGACGGGGTCTCATGTGGGCTGTCTTGTGACCCCGCATAGCCCACCTGAGACCTTGTAAAGCCCACCACAGACCCCGCGTAGCCCACCACAGACCCTGCATAGCCCACCATACATCCCGCATAGCCCATCTAAGACCTTGTAGAGCCCATCACAGACCGTGCATAGCCCACCACAGACTCTACATAGCCCACCACAGACTCTGCATAGCCCACCATAGACCCTGTATAGCCCACCTGAGACCTTGTAGAGCCCACCATAGACCTCCCATAGTCCACAATAGACCTCCCATAACCCACTTGGGACCCCGCATAGCCCACCTGGGACAGCTCATAGCCCATCACAGATCCTGCAGAGTCCACCATAGACCCTGCAGAGCCCACCTAGGACTCTCAGATGGGCTCTGCAGGATCTATGGTGGGCTGTGCAGAGTCCCTTTCCCTGCACACATGTGCTCCTCCACTTATCTGAAGCCTACCCACCCTCCGGGTCATCCCTCCATGAGACGCTGTAGTATGGGCAGCCCAGAGCCACCCGCAGCTCTACTGGCCGGGCCCGTCTCCACCCCACCTCCGGTCCCGCATCCTCCTCCTCCACCCGGCATCTCTTTTAGATAAATTAGACAACCGCGAGACCCAACTAGCAGCCGCCTAATTTGCCTGATTAGGCAGCTGAGACTGCCTGATTCTGTGCGGCCCGGCTTGCCGCACCGATTTGGGGGCAAATACATGGTTTGCCTTGTGGTGGATATGCCCTTGTTCATCCCTGCGGGTTTAATGAGAAGAGACTCTCAATTTCCCCATTAACAGTGAGTGGCTTCAGTCACTGTTCAGCTGACAATATTCCACCCAGCTCCTTCGATTTTAATAATGAAAGAGGTTGGGCAGGAAGCTGCCGATAGAGCCTCACATGGAGCTAATTTCGTCCAATTCATGAAGAACGGGCCACAATTTGCTCCATTTATGGCCAGCTTATCTCATTTGCAATCTTAAACCAGTTAGTGTTTCCATTTTTTGTCTCGATTAGTGTAGATGTTCTTCATGAGAACAGTGATATGTTCAGGTACACCCATTTTCCATAGAACATTCCAGAATTTTTAAAATTTATGTTTGAAAAAAATGCATCTTACCGTATGTTTTAAGGATTGTTTAGTGCCATATATAGAGCAAAACATTTTTTGTGGAGGAGGGTGTGTGCTAAGTCTTTTGAAGTAGTGTCAATATTTATGTAGTGATCCCTGATTATGTTAATGAGGTGATAGGTAGTTTGTATGTATGGAGGGACATCCAGAAAGTTGCTTTGTATTTAATACAGTTACTTTCGATCAGGGATGTCCAAACTGCGGCCCTCCAGCTGTGGTGGAACTAGGGATCCCATGAGGCTTTGCAAGATTCTCACAGCCACAGACATGACTCCCGGAGAGAGATGCTTCATGGGATTTGTAGTTTCACCACAGCTGGAGGGCTGGAGTTTGGAAATCCCTGCTTTAGATGTTCCAGGGACTACTTAACTGAAGTTGGTGCAGCACTGTGATGAAATGAATCAAAGCGGAATATCTCTGTTTTCCAATTATCTCTACATTGACTGTAGACTACCTGCCCCAACATTGGCCCTTGGCAATACTGGCCCCCCACTGAAAATAGTCTTGACTGTGATATTTACATATGAATGGGTGGCACTATTTACATATGAATAAGCCGTGTCTCATTCTCCCCCAAAAATGTCAGTGCATCGCTAGAGTGTTCAGGTTTCGGTTGAAGAAAAGGTGGCAAACCTAATTATGGGGCAGGCTGGGGGTAGAGTTGCTGGCAATGGATGCTCATTACTGAGGGGGAAGTAAATAGTCACACTAGAAAAAATGGTACATGCATGTATCTATAACCAGCCTTTATAGCAGGGCGCACATTGGGAAGGCTTACAACAATACAAAACACAAAAAGCAGTTAGCTTATTACAGTTTATTAGATACGGCTCTTAGGTTTAGGTGGGTAAATATTAGTCAGTGTCACCACAGTTTGATTGTAGTGCTAAAGCTGGCCATACACCTTACAACCATTGCAAGACTTTTGTCTTGCGATGGTTGTAAGGTAATTACAAAAACGTACAATCTGCCCATCTTGGACAGGCAGATCCTACTTGCGATCATCGCTAGCCTGCCCCGCTGAGGGGCAAGATTCCGATGACCGCAATGCTTGCGCACACCGGCCCGTGCGGCAATTATCTTACGAGCATGCCCCAAACCAGCCGAAAATCGTACGATTCTCGGTTGGTTTTCGAACATGTTCAAAAGACAAAAGTCGTGCGACCATACAGTAGAAACGGTCGCACGCCTTCCACACCCCTTGCGATTATCGTACGATCGCGTGATTTCCCGCGATTATCGTACGATAATCGTAAGGTGTGTGGGCACCTTAACAGGCCAAAATGCATAAACAGAAGTCAAGGAGGGGTGTCTTCATAAATAATTTAGAGCTTCAGCCCTTTTTTCTTGTCCAATAATTTATATTTGACAAGAATATATTGCATCAGTGCAAAGAGATATATCATCAAGTTGTGTACAAAGTAAAAAAAAAAAATATATATATAATAATAACATTTAACACATCATAGGATTATGATACATGTGTGGTGCTGTGTGTACATGCAAGCTATAACAGACTTGTCAAACAAGGGTAGTAGGAATGTAGGAAGGTGGAAGGGACATAGTGGTACAGGATAAACCAGGAGTCCATAGCGGGAGAGGGACCAATCTGATTGCTAAATGATAGGTTATATAGTAATGTGTGCAAGTATTTAAGGCCTGGTTCACACCTGGGCATTTAACAGCGCGTTGCTACACGCTGTAAAACGCTCAACATGTGAAAACCAATAATTGCCTATGGGCATGGTTCCCACCTGGGCATGAAAAACGCCCTACGCCAAAAGAAGTACAGGAGCTTCTTTGGGGCGTATTATCCAGCTGTATCCATTAGGATACAGCTGGATAACCCTCAGAAACGCAAGTTTCCTTTACCGCAAATCGCGGTAAAAACGTGGGGCACAAAACGTGCAGCAAACACGCATATTCCGTACGCCCAGGTGTGAACCCAGCCTTAGGTTTCCAGTAGGGTGTAGTTGATACTAGGTAGTAAATGCTAAGGAATGGGATTGCCATCAGGCAGCAATGTTCACTTGTGGCAGCACCAATAATCCCTACGCATACATAAGCGGCAGAAGCAACAGGAAAAGGGAAACGTGTATTGTCTTTTCCTTGTAAAATGGAGCAGAAGTTAAACAAATGAAAAGATTTGCCTTCATTAGTGTAGTGAGCATATGCTGGCTAATCATTGGCATCTGCAACAAGTGTTTGGAAGTCCCCTGTATTCCGTGCCTGATTTATATTAATGAATGTGAGCCAATCCATGCTCTCAGGCAAGTAGGAAGAAGACACATCAACAACACTGACTGCTCTGTGCCTGGTAGGAGGAAGATGACATTTTATGACAAAGTGGATCAATTCCAGAAATTCAAATCCCATCACTATTTGAGTTATTATAGGAAAAGATAGTTGCTTAAAGCGTATCTATACCAAAAAGCAGAAATTTTATTTATTGCAGCTTACCAATTCTCAGATGTGGTGGCTAAATTTGTTTTCTTTCTTTACCTTTACTTTCACCTGGCGATCCTGCCAGTGTCTTTTTTTCAACTTCCTTTCACAAACCAAGCTGTCCAGCAAAACTGGAAGATAGAGGGTTGAGAAATAACCATTTAACACTGACTGGGTGCTTACAATTGCCAGCTTTTATCTATTTATAAAAAAACATTATCCCAAAAGGAAAAAAATAAACTGTTGGTGTAACTACTTAAATGGTGTTAGCTGGAGTTTAGATTTAATATGTTAATCCAGTCTATCTAAATTTGCTAATGCATCTAACACTACCCTCTCCACAGGTTGACAATGCTGCTGTCCAAGGGTGACTCCATTGCTCCTCCATAGAGTGGAGCCATCCTAAGACAGGAAGTGTGTTCACTATCACTGATCACTAGGTGAAAATAAAGGAAATAATTCTAAAATAGAAAGTTAATTACTGATAAATGAACTGGTCTTGAAGCTTTTTCCTGATACTATGGGCAACCATAACGGCTGAGCTACATAGGCAATACAAATGGCTTGCTACTAGGAGACTTAAAATCACCAGCAATTTTTCACTAAGTATAGCAAATGATCGCTAAACAAATGGGGCCAATAGCTCCCTATAGATCAACCCTTTCCCTGCCACCGACATAAGGCACACGGCGGAGCAAAAATTTTCCCAGCCTGTCACATCAGTATGCCTTACGTCAGTGGCATGTACCATTCTGCTATAAGCTCCTGGTCGCTTTAGCGACCATGAACTTATATTAGTACGGTTCTCCTATCGGCCCCCTTCAAATTAATAGCTGACAAGCCGCTGATGACAGCTATTAACAAAAATTCGCCCCCTGTGTGTGTAGCCGAGCAGAGGTAAATATCAGTGAAAAATTGCAAAAATGGTGTGGCCAGCTGAGGTGTAAAGCGCTCTGGAGGGCTTGGCTGCAAAAGGGTTAAAGCTACACAACCACATAGGAAGTGTCTGATGTTTGAAATTTGGCTTTTTAGTGCTACTTTATGCAATATCTTTTCGAGCCCATTCACACTTAGGTGGACCAAAGTGCCCAAAGTATTGCTACTGGTTAGAAACAAAATAAAGCATAAAACATTAAACTAACAAAGACAGTTACCAAATCTCCACTTGCAACACACTCACTCATATAGCCTTCCTTTTTTCCACACTCCACCCTTTTGTAGGTTACTGTTGAATAAACTGAACAATACCACTAAACCATCTTGTACTGTCCTCATTAGATATGGACATTTCCAAACATAGGTCCATTTATAGTACTTAGCTACTTATGTATATTTATTTGAATTTAGGAAGCATATTGTTAATCATAGTAATATAGAGCTGAATTGTTGGCACTGGTGAATTTTTCCAGTGCAACATAATAGGTTTTCTTGCATAAAATAACAGTAGGCGTAACAACAGCTTACAGTGTGTTGTTGGGACATAGTCATGGCAAACAGATATGTCTCTGGAAGGAATGAAAGGAACAAGTTGAGCTTATTTGTTAGAAGATGTATTTGCTTCCATAATTAACTCTTTGGGAAGTTTGGGAACAAAGCCAGAAAACGTGTAAAACATTAGCAGGTGTTGAGTCACATCTATGACATTTAGCTATACTTATCAATCTCATTTTGTGTAGCCTGTCTGAGGTATAATCAGGGGCGGACTGACAACACATGGGGCCCCCGGGCAATACATGGTTATGGGGCCCCCTTGTGCTCCGCCCATATAAAAGCCCCTCCCACAAGCCCCACCTGTATAAACATTCTTGTGCCACAGATCAGGCAGGCACAACGGGTGGGAGGGGGCGTGGTGGCTCCATTCATGTCAATGGCGCTGCAGACATGCCTCCCACCCACACTGGAACATGTGGTACCTCAATGCACTGCGTACCAGTGCGGTGTGATCGCAAAAAATCAGGCATGCACTATTTTTTGTGCTATTGCACTGCACTAGAACACAGTGAGGGGAATTTATCAAACTGGAGCAGCCGTGCATGGCAACCAATCGGCACCTCTCACTCATTTTCAAATGTTGAACTGAGGAGAGAAGCTGATTGGTTCCCATGCACAGCTGCACCAGTTTTTACAAACCCCCCCAGTTCATTGTGGTACCACACGTTCCAGTGTGGGTGGGAGGCATGTTTGCAGTGCCATTGACATGAATGGAACCACCACACCCCCTCCCACCCCAGAACGCA